>NC_051179.1:172447754-172625254 GCF_013339695.2 Rhipicephalus sanguineus | reverse complement strand
CACACATATCCAGCGCTGCGTCCTGTTATATGTGTGCCTTAGAAAGTTTTTTTTCTCGTCCATTTCGCTCTGTAACAGAATATATATAGATATATATATAATATATATATATATATATATATATATAATATATAAATATTATATATATATATATATATATTCTGTTACGAGCGAACTGGACGAGAAAAACTTTCTAAGGCACACATCCAGCGCTGTGTCCTGTTATATGTGTGCCTTAGAAAGTTTTTTTCTCGTCCATTTCGCTCTGTAACAGAATATATATATATATATATATATATATATATATTATATATATATATATATATATATATATAATATATATATATCTATATATATTCTGTTACAGAGCGAACTGGACGAGAAAAACTTTCTAAGGCACACATATCCAGCGCTGCGTCCTGTTATATGTGTGCTTAGAAAGTTTTTTTTCTCGCCATTTCGCTCTGTAACAGATATAATATTATATATATATATATATATTCTGTTACAGAGCGAACTGGACTAGAAAAACTTTCTAAGGCACAACATAATCCAGCGCTGTGTCCTGTTATATGTGTGCCTTAGAAGTTTTTTTCTCGTCCATTCGCTCTGTAACAGAATATTATATATATACATATATAATCTATATATACCGGGTGTCACCAGCTATCTTTAGCCAAGGGTTAAAAAATACAATATTAGAGGCAGGCGAGTAAAATCAGTTGCAAATTGCTGAGAGCCCACCTTGCGCGCTACAGACAATTTTTTGTTTTGTAATTAACTAATTTGTACTTAGGACGATTTAACTAATTTGCTAAATATTGACTTTAGGCAAGAATCCTGCTTGCAAAGTTCGAGAGCGTCCTCAAAAACCCCAACTGCATATTTGCGATAAAGAAACTCTCACGTATACCATTTTTCCAAGCTGCAAAGGAAGCCGCGAAATACAAAAAGAACCACGTGACTAGCGCGCTCGCGCGCCGCGAGAATGCTGCCTCAGCCGAGGTTTGAGCGAACGAAATCACCTGCGGCCGAGACTCGCCGGCTCCGTCGCAGCGGTAGGCCTATAAGTGGGCGGTGGTTTCTCTGCCCGTTGCCAGCCAGCTGCGCTCGTGACGGTGCAAGTTGTAGCGAGCGCGGGCCGAAACCACCTTTAACTTATCGGCCTACCGCTACAACGGAGACGCCGAGTCGCGGCCGCAGCTGATTTCGTTCGCTCAAACCACGGCTGAGGGCAGCATCCTCGCGGCGCGCGAGCGCGCTAGTCACGTGGTTCTTTTTGTATTTCGCGGGCTTTCTTTGCAGCTTGGAAAAAATGGTATACGTGAGACTTTCTTTATCGCAAATAATGCAGTTGGGGTTTTCGAGGACGCTCTCGAACTTTGCAAGCAGGATTTCTTGCCTAAAGTCAATATTTAGCAAATTAGTTAAATCGTCCTAATTAACAAATTAGTTAATTACAAAACAAAAAATTGTCTGTAGCGCGCAAGGTGGCTCTCAGCAATTGGCAACTGATTTTACTCGCCTGCCTCTAATATTGTATTTTTTAACCCTTGGCTAAAGATAGCTGGGACACCCGGTATATATATATATATATATATATCTGTATGTATACAAAATTGCATTTATGGGTCGCATGTATTTCTTTTTTTTTGATATCATGGACACAGCCACAATGTCTGATTTTTGCATGTCTTTGTAGCTAACGTTACGAATTTTCATGCAACTGTGTTCTAGTTAATCTGCTACTCCATACATTTTTACAATTCGTATATGATGTAGCACTGTTTGCTGGACGTTTAAATGTTGCACACTTCCAGAAGCGAAGTCACGTCAGGATGAACGGCCTTTAGCTTCGCTTCGTTTTTTTGTATGGTTTCCAGAAATAAAATGTGCTCCGTTCCTTTCTTTAAGGTGTGAGACCTGCGTTCTTTGGCTGGTATTTGTATCTAAAAAGCGATGTTCACGTCTCACCTACGGCCGCCATGGCTCCCTTAGGCAAGTCGGTCAGATCAAGGCAGCGACCTCTCCAGTAAGCACACAGCACAGCCTGGGCCGCCGTCAGCGACCCGTCCGCGTAAGCAGCAGCGATCTCACCCAACGAGTGACCCACTATGCCGTCCGGCCGAAGTCCCAGAGCGAAGAGAACATCAACCAGCGCTACCTGTTCGGCAGGATACGTAAAATCAGTACAGTTTTCTTGGGCCCCACTTTCTATCGAACTGGGAATAAATAAATGAAAGAAAAAGCGGGACCCCAGCTTAAAAAAAAAACAGTAAAGCAAATCCATTAGTCAGTTTGAACCGACGATTGATACTACGGTAACTATTCTGTTATTATTTTCGCGATTGTATATTCAGTATTAAAATAGAAAAATTCAGGCCGAAACATCATAGTGCTTCGATAAAGCGAGAGGGAGGACGAAGAGCGATTTTCTATGGAACGGCTTGGTGTGGATCGATAGACCGGCTTGGTGTGGGTCTCCCCTTTTCATCAACTCAGTTCTAAATGTCGCATAATAACAGTTTTTGTGGAGGTTCTTGCTACAATGACAACGCCCCTGGCAAACAACGCCGCAGCGACCGTAGAGGCGCAGTGCGTGGGTTGTCGCCGAGTCTACGAGTTGCTGGTCTGCCACCAGCGATGGATTCCTCCTTCTAAATCACATGTTCGAGCTGCGCCGTAATATTTATCCAATTATGCACCAATTCACAAATAGCTGCGATTAAAGATTAAAGAAAAAGTGGAGCGATTATTTACCGCTCGTGAATAATATTAGCCTGTTTCGTTTCATTTTATATACAGTATGACTACGCATCCTATAAATGCCTCCGTAAGGATTATTACACCACCTCACCACTCTGCGCAAAGTACGTAGACATTATTCTTTCCGACGGCCCAACTAGGACAAAGTGTATGAGCAAGATTACTACAACTCTAACCGTACCCAGGATTACCTGAAGAGAAATTCATCACGTTCTCGCCATTCTTCAGAAAAACAACGTGCAAAATGCTGACCTGATCCAAATTAGATATGGTTACTTTATTTGCGATTCTTCTCAACACAATGAAGCCAATCCCATTTTATAAATACACAACTTTGCCAATGAATTATTACATTATGGTTAATATATAACCGCTCACAGAACTAGCCTAAAAGAAAAAGGTATGATTGTGAAGTGTTCACATGCGCCGCAAATAGGAAGGAGTACACTTTATCATCTTTTTCTAACGTTTTGCCTAACTCCTCTCCTTTCAATCCAGCTCAAAGCATCTCTCCACGCATCACCCACATCAAAGCTGTATACCCTACACGTACCTGCGCTGCCACACACCTTCAATCGTTCTTTATGAAGACAGCCATAAACAGGAAAAGTTTTCTTTCAGTCGCTGTCCATTACTTTAACCCTCTGCACTTCAAACCCACCGTTGAGCACCATCGTGGCGACATCAACAAACCCACCATTCGTGCAAAACCCTGTGTACTATGTCTTAGTAATATTTAAACAATCAAATAAAGAAAAAAAACGTTAAAGAAAGGGCATCAGGCAGGGTGGTTACTGCACCTGAATTGCTGTGATGGAGGTGAAAACGGCAAGCCTCGTCCCACTTTCATAGTTCTCGCTTGTCACATTCGAAATCAAGTCCACCGAGAACTGGGCGAGAACTTGATGCGACTTCTCTAGAGAACGTGCGAACACGTCAAACTTCATCATCTGCCGGGCCATTCCTTTCCACTGACAACCAAACCCTGTGAAAATGAACCAAAGTGGCCGCTTCTTGACAGCGGCCTCTTCAGCTGTCTTGGTGACTGGCTTTCCAGATACATCAGCGGGGACGAGCACAAATCCCCTGAATGGAAATTGTGACACGCTGGGTTGCCCGACGAAATTCAGGAGAGTGTAGGCCGAATCCGGATACGGTCCTTCTGCCTCCATGCGCTCCATGGTCCTCTGCATTTACATATACATTACTAGCACGACATAAACCTATTTTTTTTCTAAAGAATGTACTTTCGCAACTTTGAAGGTACGTACCACGAGGATCGAGAAACAAACTATCATACTTGTAAGGATGTCTGCGCTAATTTTGTATGAGCTGTTATCTAGACATCTGACGCCAGGGACGTGCAATTAGTGATAGAAATTTCGTGGAAGGCATAGCGACATACAGCGCGGCCCACCAATTTAGCATGCACACCAAAATGGAGACATTATATCGCCAATACATTTTTAGGTAATAAGCAGTAAGCAAACATATTGTTTATTCGCGTCATTGAAGTCTAGAAGTGAGAGCTTTAAAATAACGGTGAATAGAAACAGACATTGATGCTGTACATTGTATAGCGTTGTATATTAGACAACGTGAAGCAGAGGTGAGCATCTTCACCGGTTTCCATGTCAACTATGGTGAGGCTTTTATAGTACCGAATTAAAAGAAGCTATTACCATAATTTATTACAGTACTAGCCAAAGTCGTTTGTTGCAATGTTGTTATTGGTTAGTTTTAGTTGTCGCATTATCGCATCTTAGGATTTTTTTTAACAAGCGGTCATATGTACCGTATTTACTCGAATCTAGGCCGGCCCCGATTCTAAGCCGACCCCCGAAATTCGCAAGGCCAGAAAAGTAAAAAAACCTATTCATTGTACTCGAATCTAAGCCGACCCCCCCACTTTCGCACATCGTTTTTTCGAAAAAAACATCGGCTTAGATTCGAGTAAATACGGTATGTGTATGTCGTTAACGAAACGGCTTTTTTTTTCTTTTGTGCATCCATTCCTGTGCGCCTCAGTACTCACAGTTATTTGTTGTTTAACCTTTTGTATTTATTTGTTGCTTAACCCTTTGTCTACCGCAAAAAAAAAGAAAATTGTGCCAAAATTATTTCGGCACCGTTTTCTCGCTCAGTTTAATAAGTATCTTTTTTTTTAACAGCACCATGCCCTCAACTTCATTGTGTCCTTTACGTCAGAAATTGCGAAGAAGATAGATTGAAGAAGGCTTCATTGCATGGCTCGTATATCATTCGACTTCTCAAATAAGACGTAGCTTTCAGTTTCCGTGCAGAACTCTGAGTTGTTTGACGAGCATGCTCAAACGAATGCTCGTAGTTTCCAATATTACGCGCGCACGTTTGTTTTCCTTGTGGTGATGAGGCAGCCATATTTTATGCGATGTCTCAGAGGCGGAGGTGCAATGGCAGGCGAAACACAAATGGCGCAACATGTCCATCTATGTCCATCAATAGTGAGGTACATCTTAAGAAGTCCGCGGTGTTTCGTCCTCAATCGCAGATGCACACAAGCCTGCTCCAGTGGACACGCACTCCAGGCTGACGCCATGAGCGGGCTGACCGGTGACCCCGCCTTCGGAAAACATTTTTTTTTTATTGATGAAGGAGTTGTCGCCATTTCTTGGCGATGGATATTCCTTCTCATTTTGTTGTTTGGACAGAAAAAAATGAAGGAAAAAAATTCGGCAGGTCCCACTCCTTGTGGGAATCGGTTTCATGCGAGGCAGTCAGCGAATACTTCTATGTGTACTGTAAGGCTTAGAGCCAAGCGTTACAGTGTGGATCGACGTGTTTTTGTAAGTGTAGTAGTTCTGTGCACACCGTGGGCTTACAAGGCACGTCGACAACACTGGCGTTTCAAGGGTAACTTATGGTGTGACGTAAGGTCAGTACTTACGTGAGAGCACATAGGTTAGTATTATGGAAACGAAGTGCACTTTACGGTGCAGCCATGCGAATATCATACGTAAAAAAAAGAGGATGACCTTATTTTTAGGTCTGGCGCTCCCATGCCGCCAATATCCCACAGGGTGGGTGCCCTCCCAAGTGACTATGAACTTCGTTCTGCCGAGCACCAGGCCGAAAGTGCGCTTGTACCTATTTTACTGGTAGGTACCCGGCGGCAGCAATTCTCTGCCTCCCACAGCAGCGGCGGATCCTCAACTATTTCACCAAGGCTGTGGTGGGTTAAGGGGCGCCCAGGGGCCTTTACAGAACCTTATGAGGCCACCTTTCGAGATGAGTACCCATTAACAACCGAGCGCCAGGTAGGTGTACTCCTCTACCCCATTAGTAAAACTGGTAGGTTCCCGGTCGGCACTGGGAATCGAACCCGGTACCTCCCGCATTGGAAGCGGACGCTCAACCATGTAGCCACCACTGCGTATTTTTTTTTGTAACGCTTGAATATAGCTTGTTGAATCACAGGAATACAAATGCGATGTTTAATGTGCTGCTATATATGTGGAGCCAACACTGGAACCACAGAACCTAACCATAAATGACGCCTGTATCATAGGAGTACATAAGTAGTGTTATTGCTTTGTTATAAATTTATAAAGCCAGAACCACAACTACTATTGACGCTGCACTGACATTACGCCAGCATAGGGTGTGGTACCAAAGCCATTTCTAGACCTGCCGTGGCTCTGTGGTAGTATAGCTGAGTGCCACGCAAAATTCTTGGGTTCGATTTCTGGTGGGATCCTAATTTTTATTCTTTGCATTCTTTGGGTCAACGCGGCCGATGTCGGTTTTTCTGAACGCTCTCGCATTTAAATTACCAATGTATTTCTCGCCATTCCTAGGTAGATGTAAACTGTCAGTCACCTGTGAAGCATACCCCTACACCGCGGCCCGGTAAGCGGGTATGTGCCACACATGTCTGGTGGAAATGGTTTGATGACGTACGCGACAGGACTTCCACGTTATTTATGTGATGACCCGACAGTCATATTTGGCAAATGCTCTTACCCTACCATGCCAATTTTCGTGTACAGTAAGTTAAGGAGGCGACCACGAGAGGCATCAAGACGTAGGCGGATAGATAGATAGATAGATAGATAGATAGATAGATAGATAGATAGATAGATAGATAGATAGATAGATAGATAGATAGATAGATAGATAGATAGATAGATAGATAGATAGATAGATAGATAGATAGATAGATAGATAGAAACGCCCAAAGTGCCTGAGGTTCGCTACGAAATGCTTCGCTTTTCGATGTAGGCAAAATTCCAGATGCCCGTGTACTGTGCGATCTCTGTGCACGTTAAAGAATACCAGATGGTCAAAATTCCGGAGCCCTTCGCTACGGCGTCTCTCATAATCATGTCCTGGTTTTGGGACATAAAACCCCAGCAATATTATCACTTTCCTTGCGTGCCAATGTGCGTGTTCGCGGTTATTGTGTTGGTTGAGACTTTGTATCACCTGTGGCACATACCCGCATAACATGAACTCTGGTACGCGGTTATGTGCCACACGTGACTGAGAGAAAGGGTTTCATGACGTACGCCACAAGTATTTTGCGTTATTCATGTCACGACCACTGAATCGTGTTCTTCATACAATGATCCCCTGCTATGCCAATTTTGGTATATTACAAGTTATGGAGACGACCAGGAGAGCGCCCAGACGTAGGCGGCCAGATAGATAGATACGTAGATAGAAACGCCCAAAGTGCCTGAGTAGAGTGTACTAGAACAAGGGAGTGCCCGGAACGAGCTTCAAAAAGTGAAGCCCAAACAGGGTCAATCCGCTTGTAGCGCTGCGATCGGTAGTCTGCAATGTGTCGTTGTTTAAAGAGTTGCGCGCGGCTCCGCGAAAGTGGTGCAGTGGTACAATCCCCGCTTCCCACTCAAAAGGCCCGGGTTCGAATCTCAGCTGTACAGGGTGGGTTTTTATTCGTAGTGTCTACCTTCATAGCTGTATTGGTTTCCCTTACTTTCTTAAAACTAGCTTCAGTTGCTATGTATTGCTACAAAAAGTAACGCAAAATGAGAAGTGAAATAGAAAAAAAAAATTCACAGTGAGTGTAGTTATTTGAAGCGCCATCCCGCGGAATTCAACAAAAACATAAGGTATGGCCCCCGAGATTGAATTCCAAGAGATGGCGCTGCAAATAACTATGTTAACTGTGTATTTTTTTATTTTACTTCTCATTTTGCGTTACTTTTTGCAGCAATACGTAGCAACTGAAGCTAATTTTAAGAAAGTAAGGGAAACCAATACAGCTATGAAGGTAGACACTACGAATAAAAACCCACCCTGTACAGCTGAGATTCGAACCCGGGCCTTTTGAGTGGGAAGCGGGGATTGTACCACTGCACCACTTTCGCGGAGCCGCGCGCAACTCTTTAAACAACGACACATTGCAGACTACCGATCGCAGCGCTACAAGCGGATTGACCTTGTTTGGGCTTCACTTTCTATACATTGGTGCTGCGGCCGTTCCGAGCACTCCCCTGTTCTAGTACACTCTAGCCTGAGGTTCGCTAAGAAATGCTTCGCATTGAAAATGTTCGCAGATATACTCCGCGACAACTTTTCTTGGCACCACTGTGGAAGCTACAGAGCCAAAGTGCCTGCATGCGCGCGCGCCATGAAATAGTACCTATATTTATTTTCTAATTCGAAAAGTTACCTAGCTCGAATAAATAAAGATTTCTTCATTTTAAAAAGAGAACGAGTATGGGAAGCCATTCGTGAAAAAATGTTATTGTAAACTTCAAGTTTGTTTCTGTCTTTATTTTTTGGACAGCGCCACGTTTTCCTCACGCCTGCACCACATTTTCCTCACGCCTGCTCTCTCAGAGTCTCAGTAAACATGGCGTCCGCGATGCCGCCTGAACCGTTGGCCTGAACCGTGTGCGGCCGCCAACTCGCCGTTTCGTTCTCAGAAGAAGCTGTACTCTAAATGTGACAGAAAGTGGCTATCAAACCAGACCACGCAAGTTATCTGCAATGTCATCGCAAGAGTGAGGCGCTGTCAGCGTGACTTGTCTGCAAATGCAGTGTGCCGGACTGTCGCCGAGCTCACCGGAGTGTGTGAGCGAACAGTTAAGCGTATCAAGGCTGAAGCTCTGCGGGCCCCACTTGCCTCCCCGAAGCGCAAGAAATTGAATTTCTCGGGCCAAACTGAGAAGCACATCACCGGCAAGACGCGGCTGCTGCGCTATTGCACGTTTGCGTTGGCAGTATTGCGGCGCAAAGTGCACAGCTACTTCATGCGCAATGAAATACCTACGGCCGAGAAGCTACGCTCTGTGAAGGTGCCTGACCAGCGAAGCTTGATAAAATAATCTGCGTCAGTCTCTTTTTAATTAAGCGTGAGCTCTCTTTAAATCTAAACCCAATTAGCGGCATCATGGTACTTGCATTCCGTATTTATTCGAATACAATGCGAGCTTTTTCTCCAAATTTTTGCTACTAAAGTCGCCCCTCGCGTTACAATCTTGCAAACGCCGTATTCAGGTTGCGGTGTGCGCTTGGTGGCGTTCATCATATTCCCATGTGTCTTATTTTGTTGTCTTCGGGCTTCACCCGCAAAGACTGTTTGGAATGCTCCGCACAGACCGCGATGCGATGTTCTAGAAGCGCCACGATGGTTTTAGATCTTTCTGTTAAGATTGCGCGCAGTATGCGAATAGTCAGAGATTACGTGGTCACCAGCGATAACACTGGAACATTCGATAGAACATGTATAAAAGCCGACACGCTTTACGACTTGTCAGAATTATTGACGGACGACGCTCTGACTGACTCGTTTCCCGCCCACAAGTTTCTCCAAATAAAGAGTTTCATCTGCGACACACCCACTGCTGCCTTCGTCAACGTAACAACCCTGTGACAATATAGAGTACAGTAGGTAGATGCATCTACGCGCACTGATGTTCCCATTCTGCATGTAGACGTAGTGCTAAACGTTCTAGCGATGCGAGCAAGCAAAACCGAAACTGGAACTGAAATCGGCTGCAAGATGCCGAACTACTTGCGTAGTAACACAAATGTGCGGATGCCCCGCCTCCGTAGCCTTCGCTCCAATGCCAAGATAAGTTGTCGCCGAGTGTAGTATATATAAAAAGAACGTTTTGTTGTTCACTGCGTGTCGCCGAATAACCAGCTCACCACAAGCGACTCTTTGCTTCTTCCAGCCATGAGAACGAGCCTCGGCAGCTCCGGCTTATCTCTCGCGGCACTCTTCACCACAGGACCCGGGTTGGCTTTCAGAATGGCGTGCGCATTGGCCCCTCCAAAGCCGAACGAGTTGATGCCGACGGCGCCTCCCGGAAACGGCGTCGGTCTTTGCACAACCGTGATGCGGCCGTCAAGCAGCGACGGAATGTCGGGGTTTGCCTCGTTGAAGTGCAGGTTAGCCGCGATGCTGCCAGTCTCCATAGTCAAAATAACCTTTGCAATGGAGCAAATGCCTGCGAAATAACACGAGAAGTAAAATCAGAATTTAAAAGTTGGCAATAAGAAAACAGCAAACTTGCGGCTAAAGAAATACCAGATGTTCTGAAGGTGAACACAGGCTGCGCCATGAGGAAACAAATGAGAGCTTATAGAAAACGGTAAACAGGAGTGCCAAGATAGCAGGGACATAACAAGACACAGGACTGACGTTCGTTTAGTGTCTCTTTATTCAGCGCTTCTGTTTACCTTTTTTCAATTATGAACCAACTTACCTAAATATAATGTTTTACTCATGACAGATTAAAATCAGCGTCAACTCCTTTAACTTGTGTTCTCCGGTGTAGAAGATTTGCTGAGGAAATTGTCTTCGCTGTGAGCTACGACAGCTAAATTATCCAAAGTCTATATCGTAGACAAACACAAGTACAGTGAAACCTCGGTGATACGATCACAGCTCATACGAATTTCGGGATGATACGAATTTTTCGTTGGTCCCCGCCAGTGCCCATTGGCCTGCACTGTAAGGGAGTACGGTTGTTGCGAACCGATTTTCACCCAGCGACGTTTGATACGAACGTACGCTACCGCCAGGTACGAAGAGGTGCTGTCCGCGCTGTCGCGGAAGACGCGCCAAGCACGCGCGAGTGCGGGAACGCAAGCGTGGGCATCCGCGCCGCACCGCCAAATCGTCAGAATCACGGTGTAAGAAAAACTTTTCTTACGGTCAGAATCATAGGGTCAGAATGAACCTTTAGAGATGCGTCACGGCTTCTAAGAATGTGTGCGCGAATCTTCGAGACTCTTATGTGCCTTCGCGTTTAGAGTACAGAGGACGTTAGCGTCACGCCTTTTTTTTCTAACGCGTCGATGTGGGCTGCTGTCGTTGTACTGTGTTTACACGTGCCTTCCTCGTGTATCAGACATCTATGAAAGGTGGACGAGGACCGAAAGAAGGCGAGGACGGTCTTGGCGAAGGAGTCAGGCCTCACAACGTCAACATGCGCGACCGTTGAGGTCGCACTTATGCGGGCACAGCCGTAAATCTCCCAAAAAACATCCTCAACACCTCCGGAATAACGAAATAATAAAACGGGACCGTCGTTTCGTAATTTTGTGTGCTTGATCCATCGCGTCAAAGCGCTTCTTTCGTTACTTTCGGTGGAGTACTCTGGTGTCACGCAAAAAAGCATACTAAAATTTGGAAGGGGCTACTGCTGTCGCGGGTCACAACGCACCTTGTTCATTAATCAAATACGCGCGCACGGGCCGTATATTTACAAGTGCTGGCATGATTGCCGACATCTAAAAACTTCACTGACAATCATTCAGGGTTCTTCCTGACGTGGCTGCGGCCCTCAAAAACAGTAAATGAAAATGTACGCCAGCTTTCTTTCGTCGCATGCTAATTTTCCATGCTTTCTGGTGATACGAATTTCGGATGATACGAATATATTTGGTGGTCCCGTGAGATTCGTATCACCGAGGTTTCACTGTATCGAAAAAAAAGAAAAAGCACCACCGGAGGATTTATCGTGGAAGAGCTCACTTGGTAAGGCAGCACATTCGATTGTAGCACATTTTGCTTTTTGTCTGTTGCAGAACTTTTGTTTGGGCGAGCTGGTTCATTGTCGAACGTGTTTGGGGCAGCGCTAAGGAACACACGGACAAAGACACATAGTAGACGCCACGGGCGCTGACTTACAACTGAACTTTATTACCTTTACCAGTGTATTTATATGTGCCAAAATCGCTCGTAACAAGCAACTAACAAGCAGCGCAACTAAATCGCAACTAACAAGCAAAATCGCAACTAACAAGCAGCGATAAACAACAACCTTAACAATTTGTTTAGCTAGCAGAGGATTACACATGGAGCATGCCTGCATGCTCCATAGTGGGGGGGGGGGGGGGGGGGGTAGGAAACACACCTGTTCACTTCGCACATTATCTGTGTTATTCATATCAAAGAGCCCTCGACCCGTTCCACCCTACGTTCTCAGTCTCCGTGAAAACCAATATTGACAGACGTGAAATTAATCGCAAAAGGCAGCTGTATTTCTTTCGGTGCCACGAAATGAACCCCTTCACGATCTCCGAGAATGGTTTTGGTCGTGTTTGTTATTGCGCTTGAGCTCAAACTTCGCTTGTTCGGTGTGATAATTGTCACTTACCACACGCGTCGTTCTGGCGTAGTGACTATGGAATTGTACAATCGAAATTGCATAAAAAATTAAAGCCAGTTCCACGCCTGCGCACTCTGTGTAATCAGCGCTCCTGGCAAGCTTCGTCACCCCCTGGCGAACGCAGATTGAACGCTTTTTTCCCCATAATAATCATCTTATTTTCTTATTTCTTTCATGCTTCTTTCTTTCTTTATCTCTTTCTACATTTTATTATTTCTTTCTTTCTTTCTTTATCTTTTTATATATTGCCCTCTCTCCTCCTTTCCCTCCTACAAACCCTCACATCACTCCTCCTCACCCCCACTCTTTGCCACCCCTTGCTTTGCTATGCTGTATATGGTTGTGCTATGGTATACCCTCTCATCTCATCCTTCTTTCCTCCTTTCCCTCATCTCTTTTCTCATACCCATACATATATCATATACCTCTCATATCTTTCTCGTATACCGTAGAAGCCTATGCCATGCTTTGCCTTCTTCTTTCCTTCTTCCCTTCTCCTCAACCTTACATCGCTCCTCATCACCCTCACTCCCCTTTCGCACCCCCTTGCTATACTATACCATACATTGTTATGCTATGCTAGGAGCTGCTTGTGACATTCCCGTTTTCAGTGGCGCATAACCGTCCGAGTTCCTGCGCCCCACGCCGGAATTACCCCAAGCCTAAACAGATCCGCCGTTAAAGACTCGTCACGTGAGCCGGTGTTCTTGATCGTTGCGCGCAGGGAGACGAACAAAAATGGCAGGAGAAATGGCATTCGTACAGCCGCCTTCTAAAATGTGCCTCTAACGTGTACTTTGCGGCACGAAATATTGCAAGCACGAAAATATAGGCCGTCTTACTCACCGGAAGCTGTTTCAGAGTGTCCTACGTTGCTCTTAATGGCTCCGATCATGAGTGGTCTTTCGCGAGTCGAATCACAGAAGACACTGCTTATGGCTGCCAACTCCTGAGGATCGCCTACTACTGTGCCGGTGCCATGAGCCTCCAAGTAGTGCACTTGCGTTGGATCGATGTTGGCTTCAGCGTACACTTCACGCAGAAGCTTCGCCTGCAGCTCTGCTGAGGGGACTGTGATTCCTGCAAAACACAAAAATACGCATGTATAAACGCCGTGAAAAAATGTCATCCATTCTTGCGCCAAACATCACGAAGTGCAGAATAAATGCCAATTTGTGCAACCTTTTCTCCAAGCCGATTGACATTCATTTCCAAGAAAGGCAACGCAGTAGGAGGTTTGCGTATTTCCAAACATAGCATAGATGAATGAAGCCGTCGATCATCTTGTAGCTTGTTTCTCTAACATAATGTAGAGGCTTAAGGCATGTGTTCACAGTTTATTTATTGGCTGCATGCACTGAACAAAGTGACAGTTTCGCAGCATGGGTGAAGCAATGTATGTGGTAGCAACTAATTGGACTGTTATACGAAATAAGAATAACAGCGCACTCCTGTAGCATGAGTGCGGGCGTAACTCAACAAAACGCCGGCATAAGTAAATGTGGCCGCTGCAGCGAGCGAATCAAGGTAATGCTGTGTATGGCTTGAACACAAATTTTGCGATGAGGTCACAAGACTTCCAAATGTATAAGCGATCTGCTGATCCCCTGTATTTATACTGCGCGCGCAACCACGGGCGACCACGTCCGACTGGTCGCAGTAAGTTCCCTGTCGTCGCTTTATAATTTTTTTAGAATTGCTTTTTAAGTTTGAGTCATTTACTATTTTCTTCTTTAAAACAATTTTATTTTTTGATATTATTGAACACCATACAATAAAAGTGCAAAGTTTCGTCCCAGCTTATTTACACGTTTACAAAACAACACCCTTTCATATGTTTTTCTTCATTTTTTTTTTCTTTTCATAGTCTGCTCTACTAAGCGCACGTTCTTTGTTATGGTATACATGTTTTCACCTTTCACCAGATGGTAGAGCATTCGACGCGTAATTCGATGGTTTTGGGTTTAGATTCCACCGAAAGAAGGGGTGATGTTTCGTTCGTTTTCATTCCATTTAATTTACGCCAAAATAATTGCACTACAGTTAAAGAACAACAAATATTGTCCCCTGTGCCTTCTTTAGCCTAATTGTCTGTTTGTTTCATTAGTTCTGTCTAACAAAGAAACGAGCCCCTCGCACAATTCCTCTTCTTTCGTACATGCATGAAGGAAGGAAGACGCAACACCACGCTGGACTAGCAACTGATGTATAATTGAAATCCACACTTGCCAAACAGCCAACACAACCGCCATGTTCTCTGCAAAGTAAAAAAAAAGATGACAATATTTTGCCCTAACTCAGTGTTTGCGTCTCTTCGCTGGGTCTCGCAAGTTCAATATGAATCGACCGGCCCAGCAAGCAGCACTCCTACAGTACATTTGCTCATTAACTTGCGATTTGTATGGCAGCTTTTTATCCCATCTGATCACGCGGAGCCCACAAGTGTCTCGGTCGTTTGTTTGTTCTACTGCCGCCGTGCATCCGGGCGCAATAGACGTCGGCATTGCGGACGGACTGCATGTATCATCTCTTCTGCTGTGTGCTACAAAGTCGGGACTTTCTGTTTGTTAATACGACGCAGCGAGGCATTTATTCCGGTGCTCCCATGCTGCATCGGCCACACCGGCGCACCCCGCTGGCACCTGACGTGACTAAAGCGCCACTGGCAGCGTCTACTTGCGGCGTAGCCGCGCAACAGAGCCGAGTTTTCAAACTGAAGTGGTTCTAGAAACGTTGCTCAAGGCAACTTCCGCGACGTCATCACTGCAGCCGAGCTCCGAGTTGGTAATGATGAAGTCGTAGTCGCCATGGCCCATTTTCCGAACTTGCACCACCAGACTACTATTCGGCCTCTGCTCGCAAGTCCGTGCCTTCGGCGAACGTGTTGAAAGCGTAGAAGCCAACTATTGCCCTGGTGTGCGACCGATGGCGGCGCTGCGAAGGGCGCCTGTATGACATCAGAGCGGGGATTCGCACGCTTTCGTCTGCTACGTAGGCCAACCGCCGTGTTGAAACCACCGTTGTGGTAAATCTCATCAAAAACGCAGTTCAATTGATTATCTTGCGTATGGTGGCTACCGACGCTGTTCGAACAGCCGTGGGTCTGCTTTTAACGTTCATTTAGAACTACAGCTCTTTGTTTCTTAGAACTGCAGCCGCTTGTCTCCGCGGCGAGTGCTGCGCAATGGTTAAGTACTGCTCTGTGCCTCAGTGTACTTCGTCCGCTCGTGAAAAGGGCGCTAGCTTTCACAACTATCCTAAGGACCCAAAGCTGAAGAAGAAGTGGATAGTCAAGCTAAGAATGGGAAAGCGCCGCACGCCTTCATCGACAGTGTGCAGCAAGCACTTCGCGGAGAGTGACTTCTGCTACCCACCGTAGGCGCCACTCTTAGGTAAGCTTGTGACCGCGGTTAAGCGCCACGCCAATATTTAAGCCGTTTATTGCACGCAGGCAATTACTATAGGCGACTTACACCAGGTGCGGTGCCGTCCCACAACCTGCCGCGAAGGCCCCTAGACAAGGAGCCAACGACGCGGCCTCCGAATCGCCTCGCAGGAGAGCGCGCCTCGTGAGCTCAGCTGAGCGGCGCAGGATATCTGAGACTGCAGACTATCCGCATAGTGGAACAGCGGCTGCTGTAGCGCGGTTGAGAGCGGAGTCCCCGCTCTGACGTCACACATGAGAGGGCGCCACTCCAAGATCTCGAGGCCAATAAAGTAGTCGCGACGATGATGACGACGCTGACGGTGAGAGAGACAGTGAAACTTTACTCAAGTGAAAGGGGAAAGGGGGATCTTGGAGCTTCAATGGCTGGGGCCCTACGTCCAGGGCTCCACTGGCCTTAGCTGCCCTCCGGACTTGATCCAGGAGCGCGAGTTGCACTCCCGGGTCCGAGCTGGCATGTTGCGCCTCCCATTGCTCCGTGCTAGGAATTAGAGGTTTGCCTGGAAAATTGGCTGCGCAGTACGTGCGACAGAAGAAAAAAATCAGGCAATGTTTGCACTAAGCCGGGCAAGGATTAAAACGGCGGAACTGGATGATTGTGAAGACTAATCTGGTTGCTTCTAGGTTGTTTCTAGGCCTTACTAGGTGATGAGGATTGTTTCTAGGCCGCTTTTAGGTGATAACTAGGTTTCAGCTAGGTGATGCTAGGTGGTTTTGCGTTCATTCTCAGTGCACAGAAGTTCGAGTTAAACCACAGACAGTCACACACACGACACGGATGTCCAAACACCAGAGGCAGAACCTCGCGCTGAAACCAAGCGTTCGAACCTCTCATAGATCTACGGGCATGTCGTCGTTGATGTAGGCCTTACATCGCTTCGGTGTCTTCTCGCAGCCACCCTTGCGATTGCCGCTCGCTAGTATTCTCTCCTTGTACGTACTCGGGGTCTTCGGCTCGCCACCATCGCTTCGCAGCCATTTGTTGGGCGAACTGTTGCCTTCTTCTTTATTAGTAGAACTTGTGTGTAGTGGGTTTTACCCAATTTCTGTGGCACATACCAGTTTATGATAATGATAGTTTCTTGATAGGCCGCACAGTAGCACAAACCGGTTTGATGGCGATAGGTTTCTTCTTCGTTTTTAGTGGACCAGTGGCTGAGTACCGCGATTTGCCTAATTTCTGCGGCGCATATCCGTTTATGATAATGATAGTTTTTTGGTACGGGGTGAACAAGGAACGATTCGCTAAACAGCATCGCTGTTAAATGGTTGTTCAGACGGGGGACACGTCTTCGGGGGATAAACGCGGAGCCTGCGACGTCAGCTCGCGAGGAGAAGTCTCCACAAATGTCCCCCACTCACACGGACGAGGCGAACGGAGGGGGAGACCAGTGTTACTAGACTACTCTGGTGGCTTGCACCACCCGTTTGAAGAGCTGCTGACGACGAGGTGCAGACGACTATGCAGCTGCAGACTGCGCACCCACTACCGCTCTCTGCAGGAGCAAGTGCAAGAATGTGGCCAAACAAGAGCCCGAAATTCCGCCATATCCCCCACCGCCGGGGGATCGTTTCTCCTGTCGGGGAAAAAGTCCATGTCTCCTCCGAGGAGTCGCGGGGGGGTCGCGCCCACTCACTAATCGGTGACGACGAGGTCAAGTGATCCGCAATCCCCCGTGTCCGCCGCCGATTTCTCCCTCGTGTGAATACCCCTTAAAACGCGCGCACACGATGCAGCCAGCGCGGAAATGCGTCCCAGTTTGGTGTGATCATGTGGTAGAGTTTGTTTACAACATCAGACGCTAGACGGCGTTAGTTGCTGCCTGTGCCTCGTCGTCCGCGCAGATTGTTTCAAGCAGAAACTGAGACTAGTCAGTAATAAACAGACTCTGAATATTTGTCTGTCACGCTCTGCGGCAAGTGATATGCCGTGTTATGAGAAATGGTTCGAAAGAAACATATAGCCGCAGGAAAACACCAGACCAAATTTCTTGTGTCAGCACTCGTTTAAAGCGGCCCTGTAACACTTTTTGAGCATGGTCACGAAACGCTGCCGGTCTGTAGTCCAGGCTCCTCAGAGCACGTGAGCCAAAAGTTAAGGCGCAGCACGCAGCCTGGAATTTTCAATTATTTCTCAAAGTCAGCTAGAAATCGCTCGCTCTTCTCTCGACTAATGATGCGATAGAACCAAAGTCCACGACCATTGGCTGATTGTAGCATCTTGAGCCACAAAGTTACCACGGTCGCCGCGGGATGGCGCGACGTGCCTCGCGCTCGCTCGCGATACCACTCAAAGTAAGCCGCGCGTTTGCAGAAAAAAAGAAAAAGTGCTCATGTCATGACGCACGTGTAACGTGGCTTCGTTCGTCTGTGTAATCCCTCCTTGCTTAACTTCCACGAGAGAAATTAGAGCGTGCTACAAATCTGTGTAATTCCGCTCGTACTTGGCGGATTCCAAAACTTTTTGCGGCTATCGATTCGTGAGGCAATAAACTCATTTCATGAAGTCGTTCGAAGATTGCTTCGAAGAGCTTTCTGGGGCCCCTTTAAGACAGTCGCCTGTGGAGGGCGGGGGCCCGGGTTCAAACCCAGCTCCACGAAGATAACTTATTTTGTTTTATTCATTTATATCTTTATGGTCATAGTCATCCTACGTGACAGAGGGCAGGAGGACAGATAGACAGCTTTCTTGTTGAGTCAGCACAGATATGCTTGCGCATTAAAAAACGCAGCATTAGTAGCTTATGATGTGCCTCAATCGCGTGCCTTCAACAACGTGTACACGAGACATTCTCAATTGTTGTACGGCTCACCTTCTTTTTTGTAGCCGTCCGCATTGCTCTTCACGTTGACCAACGTAGCATACATGCGACGAGCTTCACGTGCACGTTGTATGAAGAACACACCCACGGTTTCGCTCCGTGCGTATCCGTTGCCTGCAAGAGGTAAAAAATCCTTGTTAGTGCCGCGCGTGTCAAGTCAAGCAAGAACAGTACGCGAAATAAAACACCTTAGTACACTCGGACGCTCCCGTTTTTCCCTAGTCCAAGAAGCCGCGGTGCTACGGAGACCACCTACCTCGCAGTGAGGGTGAATTGCACGAAAACAAGAAAGCTGGCAAACGCTAGCGCACCTTTCTTTTAAAACGAGAGTGTTTTATGCCGGGGTCCACCAAGACTTCAGTGACGTATTTCCGTCACGGAAATGACGTCGAAAGTATATACACAATCAGATGGCAAAGAAAGAAAGGTACCGTCAACGGGCATTGAACCCACGACCGCTCGGTCCGCAACAACAGATGCCGGGCACGCTATCCTCTGCGCCACGGTCACAGACTCTTTCTGTGGTTATTAAGGAAAGGAAAAAGGCACCTAATTTCTGTCTGCCTATAGGCGACACGGCGCAGTGCCTTGTGGGGGTGGGGGTAAGGAGGGAATAAAAGAATAGTAGAAAAATAGAGAGAAAAGTGATAGGAGCACATCCATCCAACGAAGAGAAAAGAGGACAGGAAAGATTGGGAAACGGTCACGGGAGTTCAGGGACGGGTCCGCGAAACACAGCTAGTGGCACAGTGCACAACACCGACGAAACGGAGAAGGTCCCGACGATGAGCGGCGCACGGCATAGCGGGCGAGGAGTCCGTCACGGGGCGCCGGTCAGCGAGAGGTACGAGGAGTAATCCAGGACATCGCGGCCGGCACGTCCGTCTTGCTTGAAATCCAGCGAGCACCATCCAGACTCTGAAGGCTTTACGAACGCGCCTTCTATATCTACCACTCTCCCGGTCGGCTGGGTGGTTTTGACCTCTGGGAATGGTAAGGTAAAGTAATTCGTCATTGCTGTGGCCTCCGCGACTAGCACCTGGAACGTGTTACGCGTTCGTGCCATTCGGCGCGTTTTCAATAGAAGTTGAATTTTGTCAATGCCTTGACACACCGCCGGGTGGCGACCTTTGCCCAAGCCTCGTAAAAGCGTCGGCCTCGCTCACCATCACGCTAATACAAACCAAAAATAGCTCTGCGACGCGCGCCTGCCTCACGTGGCTGTTACACCGCATTCACGGCTCACGTGCTCGCCCTGAGAAAAATCGCGGCCGGGGGGCAGCATACGCGCTTTGCGTTTCCCTGTAGTCCGGCCGTGGTGTTCAATCACATTTTAACATGCCGCGGGATGGCGACCAAGTTCTGCGCCCAATATATGCGACGCTCTTCTAACTATCACACCTCGTTCTCTGATTACGCTTTTACCGTTAACTACTACAGCTACCACAAGGGTTTCTTTAATCATTTAACATGGACGTTAGTCGTCGGGATGGAGATGTACCACAGTGATGAAAGTGGGTGCATACACGTTGAACGGCGCCATTAGCTGCCAGACATCAATATACATTGTGCAAACTCTCTTATATCAATGTACAGTAAGCATTCAGTTACTTCTGTAAGGGCACTCTTTAATTTCGTGTTATTCCGATTCCTATGACGGAGGGATCAGCCGTGTATTTTTTTCCTTCGTCACGCAGTTCATCCTAATATAAAATACACCGATAAGCCCTACTAAACACTCTTTTTCTCCCACTTCGTGCGGGCATGATTTGCCTGAAATGGCTGATTGGTCTATACTGGATGCCTTGCGGAGTCGTAGTTGAACATATGTAATGTTTATTACATTCATCTAGAAGGGGACAGCCATGACTGCAACCACAACTGGTTTTGTCCTGACATCATACGTTTGTATGGTGTTTTTCCGAAGCAGATTGAAGCACTGGCGTGGCTCTGTGGCAGCATACTTGACTGCCATGCAGAATGTCTAGTTTTGACTGCGGCTTCAGCCGTGAGTTTTATTCCTTGCTTCCATAGGGATATACCCATCGACAACGCCACCGCCGGCACCCCATTTTCTGAGACAAGGGCTCATTCACGCTGTAGCGTTATTATTTCTAAAGTCTTGGTGGCGAATACCCGCATACCACAGGCTGTGATATGCCGGTATGTGCCACACATGATTACGAGTAGTGGACAAGGAAGCCGAGTAGGCGACAAGGAAGCCGAGTTATGCGTATCATGACCTCCCAGTCACGTTCGTCATATCCTCACCTACTGCTATGTCAATTTTGGTGCATATAAAGTTAAGGAGACGACCAGCACAGGTCCCAGACGTAGGCGGCTCGAAATAGATAGATAGATAGATAGATAGATAGATAGATAGATAGATAGATAGATAGATAGATAGATAGATAGATAGATAGATAGATAGATAGATAGATAGATAGATACGGCAAAAGTGTCTTAGGTTCGCTAAGAAATGCTTCGCATTTAAAACGACAGCCTTCACGCGCTAAATGAGGCGCCATGCAACAGTTTTTACCGAGTGTCAACCACGTATCCAAAAGCCTTTTAGATGCGAAGTATCTTAAGGCGGAGCTCAATCCGATGGTGGTGGTGGTGGTGGTGGTGTGCGGCGTGACCACCCTCACTGCGCATGCGCATACCCTCTCCACAACCTCCTCTCCACTCACCCTCTCCCCTCCCCTTCCCCTCTCCACTTTCTCTCTCCACTGTCCCTCTCCCCTTCCCCTCTCCACTTTCCCTCTCCCCTTCCCCTCTCCCCTCCCCTTTCCACTCTTCCTCTGAAACGCGGGCTAGACATGCTGAAATTCTCTCCTGCGCAACGCCGCGATGAGCTCGAGCGCATGCGCGTCCCCTCCGCTTCTCTCTCCTCTCCCACGCTACCCCCCTCTCGCCCGCCTGTCGACCGCGTTCCCCGCTCGCCCTGTAAGAATTAACGGCCAGGCTAGATGGAAGATACGACGCGCGTAGCGTCCCTCTTCACGTTCCACGGCGCGAGGTCGGTAGCATGCCCAACGAACGCCAACGGAACGCGATCGTGCAAGTGCTCCGGCTTCGCATCGCCTCATGGTCCCCTTTAGCGGGAGATGGTGTAATTTTTTCTTTTGTGCAGTCCAAGTGCCGTATTCAGCTTTGGGAGCTGGAAACGCGAGTTGGTGTTCTCGAATGCGCACTCGAACGCCATCGGCTGCGACGCCACCAGATATTATATTGGATGAAATCGAAGGAACAAGAATGTTGCAAAAAAAAAACACGGCTGATCCCTTCGTCATAGGAATCGGAATAACACGAAAGCGAAGCGTCACCTTACAGAAGTAACTGAATGCTTACTGTACATTGATATAAGAGAGTTTGCACAATATATATTGATGTCTGGCAGCTAATGGCGCCGTTTAACGTGTATGCACCCACTTTGATGATTGATCGTACATCTCCATCCCGACGACTAATGTCCATGTTAAATGATGAAACAAACCCCTGTGGTAGCTGTAGTAGTTAACGGTGAAAGCGTAATCAGAGAACGAGGTGTGATTGCCAGAAGAGCGTTGCATATATTGGACGCCGAACTTGGTCACCATCCCGCGGCATGTTAAAATGTGATTGAACACCACGGCCGGACTAGAGGGAAACGCAAAGCGCTTCGTGCCGCCCCCCTGCCGCGATTTTTCTCGGGGCGAGCACATGAGCGGGGAACACGGTGTAACAGCCAGGTGAGGCAGGCGCGCCTCGCAGAGCTATTCTTGGTTTGTATTAGCGTGATGCTGAGCAAGGCCGACGCTTTTACGACGCTTGGGCAAAGGTCGCCACCTCGCAGTGTGTTAGGGCATTGACAAAATTCAACTTCTATTGAAAACGCGCCGAATGGGATGGACGCGTAACGCTTTGCAGGTGCTAGTCGCGGAGGCCACAGCAATGACGAATTCTTTACCTTACCACTCCCAGAGGTCAACACCACCCAGCAGACCGGGAGAGTGGTAGATATAAAAGGCGCGTTCGTAAAGCCACCAGAGTCTGTGGCCGTGGCGCAGTGGTTAGCGTGCCCGGCATCTGTTGTAGCGGACCGAGCGGTCGTGGGTTCGATGCCCGTTGACGGTACCTTTTTTCTCTGCCATCTGACTGTGTATATTTTTCGACGTCATTTCCGTGACGGAAACACGTCACTGAAGTCTTGGTGGACCCCGGCATAAAACACTTTCGTGTTAAACGTAACCACGTAACCAAGTCTTTATTCTTTTATGGTCGCCACTAACCCAAACAAGTACCCAAGGGGCCGCAAAGTAGTGAAATCTTACAAATCTCTTCAGGCAACAAAAATGGAGCCAAAAATAGCCAAGCAGCCCAGACGTTTTTCCGCTGCCACCAACCTAAATAAAGTCGCCAAATTCGTACAAAGGTAGCCAAACCTTGTAACCCTGGATGTGATTATGAGAGAGGCCGTAGTAGAGGGCTCCGGCAATTTCGATCACCTGGGGTTCTTTTAACGTACACCTATATCTAAGCAGAGAACGAATTAAACGAATAGTGTCGAAGCAACTTTGGTGTAACGTTGAGAAGTAGCCCCTCTAGCATAAACGAAATCCCATAGAGGGCCTTCAACATGACGAATGAAGGGATGGGCGAGTATTTAGCATTAGCTTTATGAGATATAAATCACGTTTTCATTGCTGCCGCAATTATATGGACACTCCAGGTGAAATTCTGCCCATGCCATTTGCGTTGCCATGAGGTTTCGTGTAATAACTAAATGGATAACGTCGACCAAAGTATCGTATGTTTTCTTGTGTGAGGGAAAGCATGTGAGGACAGACGCGGATCCTAGCTCAAGCGGGGAGGAAAGGCACCGGCCCTCATCCGTTGCGCAAAGGCCC
This sequence comes from Rhipicephalus sanguineus, assembly GCF_013339695.2. NCBI lineage: Eukaryota > Metazoa > Arthropoda > Arachnida > Ixodida > Ixodidae > Rhipicephalus > Rhipicephalus sanguineus. The sequence continues at coordinate 172,601,697 of NC_051179.1, read as the reverse complement.
TTGAGTAGGGGGTCCCGGAAAGCGGAGGGGCGGAAGGAGGGGGGATGAACGCATTTCTCTGGGAGCAATTGCGTACTTTGTTGCGCCAGGCGCTGTTCCGCGCGTCGTATCTCGACGCGCTCATTCCTTAGTGGGTTTTCTCTTCTTTGCGCTGAAGCGACACACAGCACGAAGGTCGCTTCGCTCGCTGCAGCAACCGCGTTTCGTTACACGATCGTTTGATCGAGTTACGACACATCGGATCATAAAGAAATTAGCTGTTAACCTTACATCGTATTACATTCCAATTTATTGTTATCGAATATTCACGGCTTCAACCTTGCGGCGAAGCTGTAATTTCTTTTTTACGTCCGGCACCTCGATGATGAAAACATTGTTTACGACAGGCGGTGCCTAAGTTATGCTATGTAGTTGCGTTATATGCGGGTACTTTAAGTCTCGTGGAGCGGCGACGAAGAGGGGAAGGTAGAGGGGTGCTGAACAGTAATCCCAACTGCATGTAATGCGCCTAGTTCCACATCGACAGCGAAGCCCTTCAACATTAGAGATAACAGGTGAGTGAGGCGGCGTTAGTACTTCGGTTACGCGGACCTACAAGCGTTCTCACGCTGTCTTTCCCATTTGTCTTATGATAAAAGCACATCAGAGAAAAGAGGGAAGCTGGGGGTTCCGCTGAACTCTGGAGAATCTGTAGGGGCTCTCCAAGGCCAGAAAGTTAAGTACCCCTGTGCTAATGTCATCGACATTCTGGAGTACGGAGCATGTAGTATTCATTACATACGATAGATTGACATGGCCATTCGCACTCGTTTAACAACCATCGTGCCCATGTTCATTCTACCCCAGACACATCTCTATCCCGATGTATAAATTGCCAAAGCCACCCGTTTCACTCCCCCCAGGTTATGTTCTTACAGCGGAAAAAAATAAGGAAGTAAATATGATGAGAAAGAAAGTTGTTTCTGTAATAGAATTACGACAGCACGAACGGAGCTAGTTATATCATTTGTAAATGAATTATGAAGGCTGTTCTTAAGCTTTGACACAGCCTCATCACAATAAACCTAAGCTATGCGATCTTCGAAATGCCTCTTAAGACGTTTGGTCACTAAGCGCCAGTCTTGGGCAGTAACTAGTTGCTATTAACGCGTTACTTATAACTACGTCTGTCTAGAAATCGTAATCGTTGTTTGCCGCCCGTCTGTTGCCTTCTCCATTTCTAGTGCACCAGTGGTGAGTAGAGGGATTTGCGCAGTTTCTGTGGCACATACCCTGTCATAGTGATGATACTTTTTGTACATATATGTACAAAACAACGTTCTTGAAGCCGGTTTCAATAGCTTCGCTGTTATAAACTGGTACCACAAAATGAGGCGTACACAACGATTGCTTGTGCTGGGCCCCCTTTTAGTTTCGCTTCGTCTAGGCTTTCATCAGGTGCAATTTTGACTACCCGCATACCTTAGTATGTTTTTATTAAATAAGTTATGTCATTTCGTTTGTGATCATTTACTTATTTTATAGCGTAACGGAAAAGTTGCGACGTTACCTTTTTTAAAGTAACTGCAACAGGTTACTTTCCGAAACTTTAACTGTAACTCTTACTTTTTGGCTTAGGTAGCTGTAACTGTAACACTGTCACTTTTTGCTGGTAACGTGCCTATGACTTAAAGCACTTCCTACCACTGTGTGTGTGTGTGCGTGCGTGCGTGTGTGCGTGTGTGTGTGTGTGTGTGTGTGTGTGTCTGTGCGTGCGTGCGTGCGGTGCGTGGTGTGTTGTGTGTGGTGTTGTGTGTGTTGTGTGTGTGTGTGTGTGTGTGTGTGTGTGTGTGTGTGGTGTGTGTGTGTGTGTGTGTGTGTGTGTGTGTGTGTGTGTGTGTGTGTGTGTGTGTGTGTGTGTGTGTGTGTGTGTGTGTGTGTGTGTGTGTGTGTGTGTGTGTGTGTGTGCTTCATTCATGTAGAGAGCCGCCTCATATTGTCCTACAACTACCTGCTGACTACGTCAGCCCTAAAGCCACATGCTAGCTTTTGTGCGTAGCTTTATGGTGAAGGAAGCGGTGGATACTGGTAATTACAGGTAAATCTAGCCTTTCAACTTGTGCAGCCTATTTCACCACGATTTTGCATCCTTTTAGTTGTCGCAGCCCTTTGAATAAGTCTAAGGAGATAACAGTCGAAAGCATACCAACAGTGCGAAAGAACGAGGACGAACAAAAGAAACGGAAGACAACGGCAGTAAGATTTACATAAGGCAAACCAGTCATTGCGTAAAGATCAGGACCTAAGAGAATATGCAAAATTTAAAAAATAGCACAGGTTCTCATTTGGCTCTTCATTATCGCAAAAGTGCCGGTAATCCAAGTTTTGATAGGACAGAAATTTTGCATCGGCACAGGTATCAGCGCACATGAGAAATCATGGAAGCCATTTGCATGTCATTGGAAGGTCACAAGTGCATCAGCGAACCTTTCATAGCCTTATCACAGACAGAAGTGACATATCTCTGGGATAGTTTGACTCATTCATGTATAAACAGCCACTTAGGGTTTTTTGCAGCGAAAGCTGTTATGAGATCATTTCACGGGCCGTTTTTGGCGCCGTAGTTGTCCGCCGCTGCCGCTGCCGCCGCCGCCGCCGGTGTCCGTAACCACTATCGCTCGAAATAAGAAAAAAAAACGAACTAAGAAAAAATTTCCAGGATGGAACGGGGTTCGAACTTGGGCCATCTGCGTGGGACCCCAGTGTTGTACTCCAGAGCCATGCCGGTGCTTGTAACTGCCTTGCACGAAGACGCTACACGGGCTTCATGTCCAGAAGGAACCACATTAACATATGTAACTTAGTGTGGTAGAAGAGACAACCACGCACCACACAACGCGAATTCTGTAACCAGGCGTCACATAATGCGAATTGCGGAACGAGTGGGCTGTTGGTTGCTTCCAACGCATTACAAGGGGCTCTGCAATAATTCTTCATCGTCATCAGGCACAACACAAACAAAGTGCGCATAATGCCTCACATGTTTTTAGCGGGTACCACGGCTCTCCGTTGAATGACGAAAAATGGCATAGTAGCTGTTTCCCTATGTCACAGAAATTATGATGAGGTATAGCGTATTGGGTTCCTCGCAAGTGCACTTGCATTGGTTGCCAAGGAAGCCCATGAGCCCATCATCAATTTCCTCAGGGTCTCAATAAAGTTCTTCCCCTCTCTCTTTCTCTCTTTCTCACGTCAACGTATGTTATATTGCATGGTGGGAGAGTTAAATAGCGACCGGGGGTCACATAATGTGAATTATGTAACTGGTCAGCTGTTTAAAGCTTCCAACCCATTACAAGGGCTGAGCCACAATTCTTCATCGTCATCAGTCGTCACGTAAACAAAGCGCACATAATGCCTTACATATGTGTAGCTGCAACCTCGCTTCTGCGCACAATGATGAATAATGGCGTTGTAGGTGCTTCCCAACTTCACAAATATTGTGATTTATAGCGTAGTGGGTACCTTGCTAGTGTACTTGTATGAGTAGCCCCAAGAGAGTTTACAACGGACTCTAGAAATGCCGCTCTTCCAGCTTTCGCTGTGACTGTGCTGCGCTTTCCGCGCAGGCCTGGCGTTTTTTTTCTTAAGTCTATTTATAAGTTAGTCTTGGTGGAGATCCCGTGTTACGCATGCATAATCAAGTATAGACCTTATTTGCAAAAAACATAAAGTTTCCTTGATTTCGCGCGTCGCCTGTTTGAAATTCCTACAGATAAAGTGACGCATCCTACTAGCATTTTCTATGGTCGTGCCAATATGTTTGTTCCATATAAACGACTTGGTAAAATGAACGCCGAGATACTTATAATCGCAGTGTATGGTGATAGGGACGCCATAGATGTTATAGTGATGCTCTGATTTGGATATTTTTCTTGAGAAGGTCACGCTGCAAAACTTTTAAATGCGAAGCATTTCTTAGCGAACCTCCGGTACTTTGAGCGTTTCTATCTACGTATCTATCTATCTATCTAGCTAGCCGCCTACGTCTTGGTGCTCTCATGATCGCCTCCTTAATTTGGTGTAGGCCAAAATTTGCATGGGAGGGTAAGAGGATTTGACGAATATGATTGCCTGGTCATGACATGAATAACTTTAAAATCTTGTCGCGTACGTCGTCAAACCCTTTCCACTAGACACGTGTGGCACATACCCGTTTACCACGGGCCGCGGTGTACGGGTATGCGCCACAGGTGATTGACAGTTTATATCTACCCTCTGCCCAGGAAGTGCGAGAACAGACATTGTTAACTTAAATGCTAGAGCGTTAAGGGAAAGCAAACATCGGCAGCGTTGACTCAACAAATGGAAAGAATAAAAATTAGGATCCCAGCAGGAATCGAACCCAAACATTCTGCGTGGCAATCAGGTATTCTGCCACTGAGCCAAGCCAGGTCTTTAAATTGGTTTGGAAAAACAGCCTACGCAGGCGTAATATTGGTGCAACGCCAATTATTGTTGTGGTGCTGGCTATCTAATTTTACAAGAAAGCAATAAACACTACATGATACTCCTACGATGTCTACTCCTACAATACAGGCGTCATAGCGGATTAACGTCTGTAGTTCCAGTGTTGACTCCGCTTTTATAGCAGTCTATTAAACATTACGTTTGTATTCCTATGATTCAGCAAGCTATATTTCAGCATTGTTCGACCCGGAGGAATACATTAACGAAAGTTACATATGATATCCACATCACCACACCGTAAAGTGCACTTCGTCCACCAGAACGACGCAGTGTCCTCTTCATTTCTTACGAGGCTGGGCGATGGCCTCATGCTGACTGAGGATGATGCCAGATTGATTGACAACCGCTTTTTAGACTAGGCTACGTAGGCCACATACGCCCAGGTAGTCTACAAATACTACAAACAGCATCCACCGATGTTGGTCTACGTAGCATTATCCAGGCCTACCAGCCTCGACGGCCTATACCTCACCAACGCGAAGGGTGGCTTCAGGTTCCGACATGTCGCCGGCTGACAATTGTCGACGAAATGACCGAGACATCCACGAATGGCAACTGCTCTACTATACCACATACTTCACTACACATGGACCCCTCGTCACCACGATCCCGACCGGATCCTATAACAAGTCGTGACCAGCAGCTGGTGCTCACTGATCACGGTGATGATGCCCTTGTTCAAGAACTGTCAAGAACTTCTTGCACACATGACACGGGTTCGTGAAACGTGCGTGCGTTCTCGGGACACGTATAAGCACTACATATCAGCTTACCGCTTCTGGTGTTGGTAATACCCACGTTGCCATTGGCAGCGTTACCGAACCGTAAACAACTAGTTATATAACATATGCGGCTCTTCAGCATATATAGGTGTGCGTATAAAATTTATACAAATCTTTAGCGTCATTTTATAACGTGTCGCTCAGTAAAAAAAAAAGGTCACGCCACAGTCACCTACCCGCCGCATGCTTCGCATAACATCGACTCCCACGGTACGTGGGATCTGCCGATTTTTTTATATTTAAATTTTGAGACAAACACCTATTTTCTTTATTTATTTTCGGTAAGAGAAGCCCCTCCATGAAAGTTTCGGAAAGGGGAGTGGCCCTAGGCCTCCCCTTCCCTCCCGGATACGGGCCTGACCAAAGGTATCTCTGCGAGGCATTCTTAAGTCACCTACATCACTTGTAATTGATGAACGTAGATTCGCAGTTCTCGTATGACTCATTAGGCCCAGCATAATCCCCATGAAAACACATGAATTCATTGCGTGCAGAACGAATCTCCTATTTGCAAACTGTTATCATGCCAACCCCCTAAGTTACATCTTCTAGCAAACAGCCCAGCAGACGGGAGACAAAGAAAGAACGAAAGGTACAGACGAGCGCTGGTTCGTTCCTCCTTGGTGTCCCGTCTGCTGGCGGTTTGCTAGAAGGTGAAACCTTAGCAACTTGCCCAGCTTTCAACGCTTGTTACACATACCCCTAAGTTACAGTGGGTACCCAGTGTAATTGGGTACCCACTGTAATATGTGTGCGCGCGCGTGTGTGTGTGTGTGTGTGTGTGTGTGTGTGTGTGTGTGTGTGTGTGTGTGTGTGTGTTATGTGGTTGTCAGTGTATATATCATAATCATCACCCAGTACCTGGAGTAGCATGTCAGACGAAGAGCCAGGCTAACATCTCCACCTTTCATTAAAACATAGTTATCTCTCTCCCTCCCTCTCATTTTGGGTGAGTGCGCTTTTGTTATGGAGTGTCAACTGCTCCAAAAGATTATCATGTCTCTTCTTTTAGGTATACAATGTAGCGACTGCTCTGAATATTGTCAGCGACATTATTTTTCAACAGGAAAATGTGTTCTCCGCATTATGGTGCCCTATCACACCGACAGCAGTAGTGGTGACGTGAGAGATTCGAACAGGTCGGTGCAATACGTACGTCTAGAGTCGAATGACTTGCACTTCCCGTCTGGTGCAACCATGCCGAGGTGGAAGTAGGCGAGTGATTTCACAGGGTTGAGCGTGAGCAAAGTCCCGCCAACAAGGGCTGCCTCGCACTGTCCCGTGCGGAGTGCCAACATGGCATCATTCAGGGCCACGAGTGTCGATGAGCATGCCGTCTCGATGGCGACGCTTGGTCCTGCAGGCGCACGACGACAGAGTAAAGAACAAAAATTGTTGGTGTAGTATTGTGGCTATAAATTGCTATATCTAGTTACTCTAATTTTGATTAAGGTGCCTTGCAGATATTTCACAAATGTGGCCATTACTAACACCTTATTTATATGCACTCCAGCACAGAGACATCTCCCAAGGGTCTCGAATTCCCCCTGTCTTTAATAGTTGCATATTCCAGCTTTATTACCACATTAGCCCCATTACGCTCTCCTTGTCGGAGTTATAAAGCCATGCTCAATAATGATGATCTCTTCAGCCTTAGAAAGGTTAATGATCCTGATAGTATGACATCAGCGTGACGGTATACACACTGATTAAACTGTCGTCGCGCATCGGCCACATGATCGCATGGTAGTATGGTCCTTGCGCGCTTCAAATGACTGCAGCGTGTAAGGACAGTTCGATCCCTACTGAATTCGCAAAGCGATGCGAGATTTCTCAAAAGTTAACACAACTGTTCACTTTGTGGCAAAAAACAGAGGCTGTGGCAGCAGGGCTTCTTGAGATGCTGAGCGAACGCGGTGACGTCACCCTCGGTATGCCGCGTTATCTGCAACAGCAGCATTGCTGAAGCGTGGCCTCCCCGATTAGCTCTTTCAACGGCACGTAACAAGTTAGTCGTGGAGGCCACGCTTGAAAATACGAGTAACGGCTGTCCACGTAGTGCTCGGCAGTTTGTCGTTATTCCAGATATCGTAATCTACCTGCAGAACTGTCAGCTTCGCTATGCTTACTTGAGCCTTCGTCACATAAACAGTGCTCTCACAGTTCGGATCAGTGAGTGGCGGAAACCTTCCCTCAGAGGGCAGCACTGCTCCGCCAAAGGAACCGAAGATGACGTAGGTTTCCACGCACACGCTTTCGGTGCACTCGCCTGGGATGAGCAAGATGAACTTTAAAGACGATATTCTTTCCCATGATACTTGAACGCAGAAATTTTGGTCTGTCTGTCTGTCTGTCTGTCTGTCTGTCTGTCTGTCAACGTCTGCCAACGTTTAAGCAATTTCTGAACGCCCAGTCATCTTGAACTGGCAGTTGCGTTCATACTTGTGCACATTATCGTTCAAAAAGCAAATATTACGCATATCTGAGGCGCAACATCAAAGCGTAAGTATTAGGTGGTGCGACGCTATGCACGAAAAAGCCCTCTTCAATGCCAGCGAGAGGCGGCCGATTCAACAGAGAGGAGGCGCTGTCTGAGGCAAGGCTAAACATAAATGACCGCTTGATGAAATGATGCGGTAAAATGAAATCTGTTCAAACAAACCTCCATTGCATTTATCGTGCCAGGACGGAAATGGTACGAGAAGAGCGTAACCGCTGGCCGCGGACGAGACCAGGACTCATGTAGTACGGCCGACAGAAGACTATCGTCTTCCAACGACGTTTGCAAGCGAAGCACACAGATACCCGGCAAATTTTTTTCTTTCCCGTATTCTAAAGCTCCTGCTGCAACAACTGCAGAAAAAATTACATCGTCGAAAATAATGTCGGTCCTTGCTAGCCACGAAGTTTTATCGAATTCTAAAACCTCTTCAGCTTCACTTTAAGGCATGATGAGGCCAGAGTACCTCACATGCGCCTAAATTATTACAAAGAAATTTCATGTAAAAACGCGAAACAGCACATAGTGTGCAATATCAGAGCGCACACTGACGGGAAGGATGCATAATGGCTCAATGGCTTAAATATATGTGTCCATTTCATTTCTAGTGTTACAATAGAAAGCTTTACTTTGGCTTGCACAGTAGCTCTGCGAGTGCCGGCCGCCCTACAAGGTGGCAGTGAGCATGCGCTGCACGCAGAAGCATGACCTGTGTCCCCCGAAAGATTTTCAGGAGTCGCGTTGCGGCCATTGCGGACTACGCGAGACGCTTTCAGACGCTCTCGCACCTCCGCGAGTGCCCATTTTCAGGGTAGCTCCAAGCGAAGCATTTCTAGCGGCAGCAGTAATCTCGTTAGTGTCGCGGGAAGAGGAGTATAGTAACGGCGCTAAGCAACACATGATGAGTGGCGCTTTTGGCTGGGGCTGCAGATAATAGCGTCTATTCCACATCTGGTCCGCATCTTCCTCCGAGTTTCAGCGTGCGGTCAACTATCAGTGCTTCGTGGGCGAGCACATCACGATGGACGCACCTCTTGTATTATCTGGACGTAGGCTATTGGGGGCGCCCAAATAAATCATATTCTCGAGGATAGGGGAGCTGATACAGTTGTCAATACTTAAAAAAAAGGGAGCTCTTTCCCTATACGCCTTGTGCACCGCCTATAGAGGCGCCGCTAATAGCCACCTAGCGGGCGCCGCCGACAGTACGTGCGGGAAGCCGAGCAGACGACAGCGCTTTACACAGCTTTGCTGCGAGGAGATGGATGAAGTTCGCAGCTGCTATTTCCCCTTCGTGCGAGTGCCAGACAACTAATTCTGCGCTGGCAGCTGCAGGAAAGGCGCGGCCCTCTACGAAAGTTGACTTGTGCACGATGTTTGTCACAAACGACCGCTTAACTAAGAACGTCGCCGATTTCGAATGACGGCATGAAAGCCTGGCGCCGACGCTTCGTGCGCGACAGAGCGCGCGCATCGAAAAAAAACAAGTATAAGAAGGCGCCGAAAGCGCAATCTTTACCCTCACCGCGGAAGACGCCACTGACACAGCCAACGCACCCGAAAGATCGGGATATTCGAGAAAGCAAAGCAGCGCCAGCGGCGCTGCTTTGCTTTCTTGCAGACGAATCGGTGAGAGGATCTTTGCAGACGAATCGTTGAGAGGATCTAGCCCTTTCCCTAGCTTTCGCTCTGCTACGCACAGACGAATCATACGCACTTTCCCGAACCCAGGCGCGAGCCCATACAGGCAATGCATGCGAGCGAGGGAGAGTCAGTCAGTGGAAGTCAGACAGCGAAGAAGTTATGTCGTTCTAGTGATAGTATCGTGCTCTCGACCGCAGAAGACGTGTTGTTTGATGATCTAGTGGTGTGAGTAAAGTATCAAGAGATGACGCCGCGGGAGCAGTGACAAGTTTTGAAGAGGGTCGCCGAGGAGACATGTGATGACCGACTGCGGAGGAGAACGATCGCCCGCGTGGAGTGACTCGTCATGCCTGTGAATATGAAAGGTGTGTCGCGCAGACCTGCGTAACAAGACCCAGCTATGAGGTGCAGCTGGTGGTGAACATCCGCTTTCTTTTGTTTACAAAGGTGACGTCTCAATCACAATTCTTGTTCTTTCTGAAGTCAACCATCGCTGCATTTCCGTTTCTGTAAATAATAAATATAGAACTTAGCTTGTAATGACGCGGTACATGTACCACGCTAGTACAAGCTATTCATGGATCTATTCATGGATGACCAATTCGCCCGAACTACAACACTTCTGAATTATAGAACGTTTGAGCGAAGTGCCCTTGGGGGGCGCGGCGGTCGAACCAAACCAACACATGTTAAGGCTGATAACTTTGGTCGTCTACCAGTGTCAACATGATCGAGTGCACCCAGCGAGCACCGATATGGCAGAACGAAAGCATTAGAACAAGAAGCGACGTGTTAACTTGCACAATGACGAGGCGGCTCGCCTTTGCCAACGAACAGCGGCAGTCCATTGCTTCCGTCGCCCTTGCTCAGGAGGCCTTGCGGTAAGTGACTAAAACCGTGTTCCGGGCGCGTTTTTGTAGGTGTTTGAGCACTTCACTCCACAGCAATTGTTATTCGACATCCCTTGACGTTTCGGCTACCACACATACAACGAACGTTGATTACTTCACTACGGAAACGTGAACAACGCTGAAACACGCGTACAACGACGTAGGAAACCACGGCGGCCGTCTGCTTGCTTTCCCGAGAGTAATGACCGAGTTCGCCGCCTATGGCGCTTCCGTCGGCGCGCACTAGGCGTATAGAGAAAATTGGGGCAAGCAAAGCTTCGCGTGTGCGGGTCTGACATACTACTTCATCTCTTCCTTTGTTTTCTTTCTTTCTTTCTTTCTTTCTTTCTTTCTTTCTTTCTTTCTTTCTTACTTTCTTTATTCTTTCCTTTCTGTCTTTCTTTCTTTCTTTCCTTCTTTTTAGGAGCAAAGCTCCTTAGGCGCGCACGCCGCCGTCGCCGTTGAAGCTCCCTTCTCTTAAGCATCGCTTTGGGTTGCAGTGGCCAGTGATTTAAGAGGAAATGTTTAGGCCTTGAACGCTTTGGTTGTGCCGCACCAGCAATTCGAGGTTAAAAGATATAAGCTCAGTGCACAACTGGTTATAATGGTCGTCTTGACTTTCACCACCTTTATCGTGGATTGTGAAACGACAACCATCATTCTAGCACACTGCGAGCGCCTTGTCGAAGGTAGGAGCAGACGCTGTCCCCACCCGGCGCCGGCGCAAAACCAATACCCGGAAACACTGCCGCTCCGGTGTCCCGAAGAATTACGTCATGATGACGTCACCGACACCATCTTGAATAATTTGCTAGTTCGGCGGCCTTTTAAAAGGGGCCGTAACTGAAGGTGAAATTGGCGCTAGTGTTCAAGCAGCCAATGGCAGCCTGCCGCCGTGCCGGCAAAGCTGTGCACCCCGCGCCGGCCGCGGAGGCCGCGCGCGCGCCGCGACGCTAGTTTTGAATTCCTCGAAAGTTCCGTTGTAGCACGAAGCGAGTGCTGAGAGCGGGCACCAGGCTGGCCGTGCAGGGAGGCTATGCTTGGCGGACACCTGCAAGTCTCCCGTTGTGGTTAGCGAGTCATTATTCGCTCTTGAGACTTATCGGAGTGGTCGTTATGTCAGCCGTGCTCCGTCGCCGCCATACAGGAGCCCGCCCTAGTCGCCGGCCTTGATATGAAGTTTCGTGATGTTCCGTTACATGAAGCGAGCTTTGGCCGGCGTGTGGAGTTTTCGTGGTGTTTGCGTGTTGTGCGCTCTTGCCGCCGTGGTGGTTAACGGCACGCACCATTCGTACATCATGGAACGGTGCACGGATACTTCAAGACCGGCCGAGTTCCGCAAGATTCTTCGAGGTTCCGAAAAACTAAAGGTGAGCATGCGGCTTGCGTTCGCAGCCACACATTTACGAATTGCAGTTGGACAACACAGTTATTGTTTTTTTAATTACGGCTGAATCGTGAAAAGCACGATGTTGCAGTTAATATCGCTGTTTCCTAGAAGGAATGAAATTAAAGAACTTGAACTCGTAGTTTAACTTTTGCGTCTATGACAGAACTGCGTGATGGAAGTGCGTTTTGCTTTTTTTGCCTGTTTATCACTCGCCATCGTTTAAATACGCGTTCCTCAGACTCAATAGGCAGTTTTAGAATAGCGTACGAAAAGCTTTGCGTTGGCTTTTGGCGCAACTGTCATGCGTCGTACGCTAACCGCTTGCGGGCTCCCGTAGTGACGGAAATAGCGAGCCGCAAACGCTAAAATAGCGCACGCTATTCTAAACTGCCTAATGTATCGCAGCTTGCACTGAGCCGAGACGACGAAACTACGTTTGCCTCATGCGACTGCGTAATTTGTATCGTTGGAATTAATAGTTTTCAATTGCTTTATTTCAGGACGGAAACGTTTTCGGAGTATTCGAGAAGGCAAGAACTGATGCGTTTGCCAAGGAGGGGTTAACAGCTGTAGAATCAGCGCTCTGCGAAGTCTCGATCCGCAACTCAAGTGGACCAGCTTTCTACCCTGCCCCCAGTGCTTCTTCCCGGTGCGTGAATATGCTGTGTACTTACGGCTGAAGAAGTAGTTTGTGTGTTTATATATTGTCTCTGTTATTGCCTATGGAAAAACCGCTCTAAGGATTCATGTGTAGGCATGAGACATGTCCTATATGCAGAATTTTACTGTTTGTGTTTATCACAATGAAGTGCTCAGTGTACCCAACATGACGTCCTCCCTTCAGTGGCGTTATATTCAGCTAGGCATTGTATCCGCGGTGAAAGAAAAGCTGCGTATAGTCTTATTTCACCTGGTCGTTCTTCGAATGTCATGTGCTGCTGCATCAACTGACCATGGCCTGCATCCCGTTGCCACCAACTAACTTTCAAGTAGTGTTCAAGTACCATATATTGTGTCTTGCTCTTTTTAGCGCAATGTACTACTTACTGTGCTAAATCTTATCTTTTTCATTTTGTTTATCTGGTGAAGGTGTCCAGCATTTCATGTATATTTGTGCAAAATCTGAGCAAATATGTAAGTGGTTGTTTTGTGTTTCGTATCATTTCAACGGTTAATAAGTAAATCATTGCAATATTATTTCATATTTACATATTTTGCGCTTCGTTATGTTTTTGTCATGCACTGACATTTCTTTAAACTACATGATTACCGCTCATCAGAGGCTCCTCTGCACTTTGTTCGGTGTTGCACCAAATGAAAATCGTGTTTCGTATATGTGTGTACGTCAAAGGGCCTACACTTTCCAATGTGTTCGATTTTTTAATTTCTAAATTTTACAATGAACTTTTGTGTTTAGTCATGCACACACTGTGAATTCTTCCCTTCTGTTCTTCTCCTGAACTTGTATCGTGTCCCATTACATGCAAATCTTGAGTTTCGGAAACAGAACAATAAAAAGAGGTAACAGAAATGTTGTAGGTGGATTCATCCTTTATGCTCTAGCACATGCTGGCTGCGGGCAAACGCGAATGCGCGGCCAAGCACAGCACGCGCGCGAGCGCACGCGAACAAAAAAAAAAATCCCGGCGCAGGGCTTGGCGCAGGGCATAGGAGAGGAGAAAAAGCAAGCGTACAAAATAAAAAACGGTGCGCGGCATGGGAGAGGAGGAAAAGGAAGCGCACAAAAAAAAATAGAAAGAAAACGGCGCGCGGAGAGGGAGGAAGAGGGGGTGGAGGACGAGCGGCTGTTGTTACTGTTGCCCTGACGACGTAAGCAACGTAATCGCTACGTCATCGCCCTTTGAGCTTGGCGGCCTTCTGCAAGGGGCGTAACTCAATAGCGCTCTCGGCGCTGTCGGCGCTTGCGTCGGCGGAGCGTTTGAATTTCGCGTCCTATGGGAGGTATACGAAGAAACCGACCCTTGGCAAAACGACAAGGAGCGCGCGCAGCGTTTCGTCGCCGCCGTTAGAGTGATCTAGAATAGGGGGAGTGTCCAAAGCGCCGCGCGAATACATGGGAGGAGCGAGGGCCTTTTGCGGTGAACTTCCGCGCCGCGGCGCTGCCGTGCCGGACCCGTGGGCTTTCTCCGCGGCGGAAGCCGCGTCAAGCTAAAATTGTGGAAATTTGGGAAAAATTTAATACTGCGTCACTGTAACATAGTACTGCAGCGACTCATCACACAGAGAACGCGTTTGTGTGTTTTGAAACGGGGTTTTTGTATATATCTTCGCAGCTGGTTTGTCACCGCATTGGTCCACACTTCCGCGGCTGTTTGAGGAACGCATCCGGCGCACACTTCATCGTGAGAAAAGGCGCTTAGCTTACTTTCGTGTGGAATGACGAACGTAAACTTGCTGCAGGAGAGAATAAACTGGAGATTACCAGGAGAACGTAGCACATATGCACGTAGTAACTAGCTCATGCATGCTAACGCGTTTGCACCCTTCATATCTTTTATTTCGTGCATTCGATTTGTTTTACAAAACTGCCTCCGGCGCTCTGCTGTTTCAAGCCGTTTCACGCGAAGCCGAATGTGTCAGTCGGCGTGACCGCGGTACCAAAAGTAAAAAATTACTCGTAACTCGCGTCTCGTTCACTTGGTATACACGAAAATTGGCACGGAGGGGCACGAATGTACGTATGCCCAACACGACCGACAGGTCATGGCATCACTAACTTGACATGTTTGCCATTTGCGTAACGACTAACAATAATAATATGGTGTATGGCGCGCAAACCCGCTTTCAGCCAGAAATAATTCTGACGATGTGTGGTCTGACGATTTGTTTCCGTCAGGTTATAAAAAACGTGGTGGTCACCAATATCGATGTCAACATGTTAGACATACCCATACATATTGAAAAACTGACCGCGTAGGTAAAATGTATGCGAAAAAATTACATGAAAAAAAAAACATGGTTCCTTATGCATTCGCCGCAGATGACTCGAAAACGAAAGCCATTTTTTCGTCAGTCGATGCATTGATCCTACCTCGCTCCTCTCCGAAAGCTTTCTGCACATAACTTGGTTTCGGACTGCCCACAGGATTGAAGGCATTGCAAGCTTTCTGCACCTCACCTGCTTTTACATTGCCTACATCGGGGGCCGATCATGGAGGCAATGGAAAGCGACCATGTCATGTGATGGCGTTATCATATTACGTCACGTTGAATGACGTCATAATGACGTCACAAGTTCTGTCGACGTCATCGCGTGATGATTTTGTGCATCACTCGTGTTAGCTACGCGGGACTCCGATGGTCAATTTTCGTGTTTGATGAGGCAGCTAAGGCTTTAGCGTTAAAAATAAAGGGTATATATATAACGCTCGCCGTTAGCTTCGTGGAGGATCTGCGTTTCGTGGCGTAGTGGATAGCGCCACTCGCTGCGGAGCAAGAAGTCCCTGGTTCAATTCCGCGCTTCGGAAGCATTTTTCTGAATTATTTTTCTTTGGGGCTTTTATATATATATACATACTTATACATATACGGTGCATGACGGCGGCGACGGCGACGGCAAAATCCAGCCGAGACTGTCCATATAATTGCTATCGCAATAAAAAGACAAACCAAAGAAAATGTAACGATAACAGTGCAACATCGTGTATGCCTCACTTCATGTTACGAGTTATCGCCCGAAAACAAACGTGATTCTCAGTTCAGAGCAGCTGATTGCACGCGTCTGCGGTACAAAAGAGGTTTGCTTTACCCGTCTGGTCATCTCTTTATATTTATTCAAGAGATGAGCAGACTCGCTATTTAAGTACTCTCGGAGCATCAGCACGAAATTGTGGCGGACGCTATATTGAGGTCATCAGATAAAAGCGGGAAATTGCGGTCGGGTGGCCTGTTGGCGCGCACTCAACTGCCGCAGAAACAATTGTATTTTATGTAACTACTCGTCCACATATTCTCGTAAAGTCTCTGAACCGGGTGAACGCTAACCTCCGAGAACCGTGAAAACATCTGAAGTTGAGAATGAGCTGTTTGAAACTGTTTTCATTTCGTATGCTGAAGGCTTGAAGCAATGCACGCATCTCGCGCGAACGTTTCATACTGACGTTCAGCGATCCAATGCAACATGCGATAATATATATATATATATATATATATATATATATATATATATATATATATATATATATATATATATATATATATATTCTTACAGTATTTTCGTTCAGGCAGCTTGTACAGCAAGAATGGGGGCATTTGCAACTTTCTTTCATGATATCTGGATATTTGTAAAGCATTCTCTATATTACGCCTTTTATGCAAAAACTTGTGGAATAAGGTTAGTTTACCTGGCATTGCTTTTCGTTCAAATGTTTGCGCACGGTGAGCCTTGTTGTACGCTACCTCAGAAATAAAAATAAGCCAACAGCATTGCGGTCGTATGGCCATCTCTACTCTTTTTTACCTTTTTTTTTGTTTCCCTTGCGTCTTCCCGGTGTGTTCCGTACATAATAAAGAGCTTGTGGAGGCTAATGAATTGTCAAATAAAGCGGCGTGCATATGGCTAGCAAACCAGTGGCGACTATGAGTAAAAAGCTCGTGAAGTCACTGCGCCCAAGTATTTCAGCTGACTGCGCGTGCAATTTGCTTTTTTTATTACTCTTAAATCGTGCATGCGTGATGCTATTGCCCGATTACTCGTGCGAATAGGGTTGCTTTTTTTCGTTCTTTGCTTGTGCGCGTCCGTTTTGCGCGTTTTTACACACGCACCAACGTTCTCGAACTCTGTGACCGGAACTAGGCCACGCTGATGCCGCTTGACACATGATTTTTTGCATTCTGTTGTTGCCCCAGCACTAACACAACGCTTAAAGATGGATAAGTTTCATTCCGCACCGCATTACTAAAGTTAAGTAGACTTCAAGCGCCCTGTGTGGAAACGCGGCGCAAAAAACTACAGCGCGCAGCAGACGCCCCTCGCTTTCCGCGCGCTTCCCGGCGCGGAAAGCCCACGGGTCCGGCGCAGCAGCGGCGCGGCGCGGGAGTTCACGACAAAAGGCCCACGCGGCAGCCGGCGCTTTGGACACTCCCCCTATTCTAGGTCACTCTACCGCCGTCGAAGCTCCCTGCCGCATCACCCCTAGCACCCCTCTCACTGCGCTGCGCGACGCACTCAATCGCTCAGTCGTTCCCGCCACCGAGCGCAGCAGACGCTGTCCCCACCCGCTCCCCATCATGACGCCTTCATGAAAGCCAGCAGCGAGATCAGGCGCATAGTCGTTTGCGTCCCATTTCTAAGGGGCTTCGCTCATCGGTTGTATTCGTACACGGAACTACTAGTTTTCTTTCTCTCTTTCTTTCTTTCTTTCCTGCGTATTGCGCAATGCCCCATCCTTACGTTTCACCTCATCCATGCCGGGAATCGGATGCTTGAACCCACGTGCTTAGCAGTGCGACACTTCTGTAGCTGCCGGCAACAATGACTACTCTCCTTGAAACAATTCAATGCAACAATGAAAGACGACAATAAAATGTGGTGACGTCAAATGACAAGTGACCTCGATCAAAAATCATATTTCCATATGAGAAACGGCTGGTCACCGACAAGCCCACAATCGAGACAACATTCGTCATTACAAAACGGCTCATACAAGTATGCTTGTGACACGCGCGCCTTCGAGGGCCTATAGGCCCCGTCCACTGACCAGAGGGAGCTGCGTTGCTCGCACTGGCCCGTGCCAAGTTCGCTGCCATTGGCCGTTAGGGGCACGCAGAAAACAGACGCGCGAACGCGTCGCCCGTGTAGCCCGGCCGCAGTCCGCCCACGAATGAATGGAGAGAGACGCGCGTCGCGTTCCATTTTTTTACCGGCCCCGTCTCAAAGTTGTTTTTTTTTATCCGCTAGACTGTGCGTTCTGGCGCTGCAGTCACACTGCAAAACTCGACTGCACGGTGCCTATTTGTGTACACCTGCATTTCTGTACAATGACCAGCGCCGGGCTTTTCGTGAACTATTCCGCCGGCGTCGCCACGGAAATCTGTAACTCATAGAAGCTTCGCTTAAAAAAAGTCACACCATTTCACGCTAAAGGGGACCATGCCGCGATGCGAAGCCGGAGCACTTGCACGATCGCGTTCAGTTGGCGTTCTTTGGGCATGCTACCGACCTCGCGGCCTGCAACGCGAAGAGGAA
The DNA here is from genome assembly GCF_013339695.2 of Rhipicephalus sanguineus. Taxonomy (NCBI): domain Eukaryota; kingdom Metazoa; phylum Arthropoda; class Arachnida; order Ixodida; family Ixodidae; genus Rhipicephalus; species Rhipicephalus sanguineus. Next base: position 172,583,774 of record NC_051179.1, on the reverse strand, counting down.
CGCTACGCGCGTCTTGTCTTCCCTCTAGCCTGGCCGTTAATTCTCACAGGGCGAGCGGGGAACGCAGCCGCCGGCAGGCGTGCGAGATGGGGGCAGCGTAGGAGATGAGAGAGAGGGGGAGAAGACGTGCATGCGCCGGTGCTCATCGCGGCGTTGCGCAGGAGAGAATTCCGGCATGTCTAGCCCGCTTTTCAGAGGAAGAGTGGAAAGGGAGAGGGGGAGTGGAGGGGCGGAGTGGAGAGGGGGAGGGGAGAGGGAAAGTGGACACGGGGTAGTTGAGGTGGGGAGAGGATAGGGAGAGTGGAGAGGGTATGCGCATGCGCAGTAAGGGTGGTCACGCCGCACACCACCACCACCGGATTGAACTCCGCCATAAGATACTTCGCATCTAAAAGTTGGAACCAGTCTACTCTGTGAAGGCGGGCGACCAGCGGAGCTGATGGGTGCACTCCCATCTGTGCTCTCGTCGGCGCTTTTAACACGAAAGTGTTTTATGCCGCGGTCCATCAAGTACTTCCGTTTCGGATATGACATTGGTAAAATGGACGCCAACGGGGGAGGAAGAAAAACCCAACAAAAAGATCCGCCGCAGGGAATCGAACCCACGACATGCGAGAGCGACGGTAAGCGCCCGATGCTCAACCGACTAAGTTACTTTGGCAGCGGCTGGATACTTCATGAACGCGACTTATATGTTTCACACATTCTCTCGCGCACAGTGCTCTTTGTTGGCGGTGTAATTAGGCGGGGCGGGGCGGAGCGGGGCGGGGCGGTGCCGCTGTTTGTGAGAGGTGAAAAGAAGTAATGCGTTACGATGGACACTTACTAGTGCTTACTCCGAGATTGCGCGCGAATCAGAGGTCATGCTTAAGGCGTCTCGATACCAGCGAGAGACACTGGCCGTGCTGGCGTCGCCGTGGCACCCTAGACGCTGTTACGGTCATTGCCTTTTGCTTCGTGTTAGCATGCACCAGCTCATCGGAGTAGAGCAGGTTCCATATGCACCAACGGGATTTCTCTGCGCCGACTGCTTCGACTGCGAGAGCACCGACTAACAAAACCGCTCCAATACTCGATATGTTTGCACAGCGCTACGTAAACGAGGACGTATGAAAGGACACAACACGGCGGCTGTGTCGGCCAGCGGTTTTCTCGCGCTACTTCGTTTTTACTTAAGGGCAACATTTGCCACGTGGAACCAAGGCATTTTCGTTCAAAAAAGAGGCGTGTGTATCGGTTCATGCACACGCCAGTCTTAAGTGACATTTTTCTTGCTTATCGTGACCGACTACTTCTTAGCAGGGCTGGGCAGTATCGCGATACAAGAGTATCGCGATAGTATTTCAGAGATACTTTTGAGTATCTGTATTTCTTTATCGAGATACATTTGAAAAATGTATTTGTATCTCAGTAGTGAAATATATTTACGATGTATCGCCGGTATCGCGATACTATGCTGGATGCGGGTATCTCGTTACATTGTTTTTTTGTGTCGGAAATGAGTTGAGGCGTGTTTCCAATGGAGGAATGGCGTTTCTTTTTTTTCTTTTTTGTACCAAGACAAGCAAAGGCGCGTCGCCGGTCGCCCACAGATAGGGCGGCGATGGTTTCCGCTCATGCACAGAATGGTCCATGTGGTAAAGCGCGCGACGCCGCAGACGGCAGATTCGCGGGGGCAGTGTTGTCGGCCTCTGCCGACGAACGTCGCTGTCTGTCAAGGTCAGTGCAGCACGCCTAATTTTTTTCGGGTGGCAAGCTATTACTTCGCGACCCCCCGCGCGGATATTGCATTGGAACAGGCTTTGCAATGCTTCGCGTGCATTCAGTTCTCAAAGCGGCGGCACTTCCAAAAAAAATTACACCATCTCCCGCTAAAAGGGACCATGAGGCGATGCGAAGCCGGGGCACCTGCACGATCGCGTTCCGTTGGCGTTCGTTGGGCATGCTACCGACCTCGCGTCGTGGAACGCGAAGGGGGACGCTACGCGCGTCGTATCTTCCATCTAGCCTGGCCGTTAATTCTCACAGGGCGAGCGGGGAACGCGGTCGACAGGCGGGCGAGAGGGGGGCAGCTTAGGAGAGGAGAGAGAAGGGGAGGGGACGCGCATGAGCTCGAGCTCATCGCGGCGTTGCGCAGGAGAGAATTTCGGCATGTCTAGCCCGCGTTTCAGAGGAAGCGTGGAAAGGGGGAGGGAGAGGGAATGTGGAGAGGGAGAGGGCTGAGGGAACGTGGAGAGGGAAAGTGGGAGGGAAATGGAGAGAGGAAGGGGAGAGGGAAAGTGGAGAGGGAAAGTGGGGAGGGGATGGGGAGAGGGAAAGTGAGGAGGGGAGGGGGAGAGGGAAATGGGAGAGTGTGAGTGGAGAGGAGGTGTGTGGAGAGGGTATGCGCATGCGCAGTCAGGGTGGTCACGCCGCACACCACCACCACCACCACCGCCGGATTGAGCTCGACCTTAAGATACTTCGCATCTAAAAGCAGCTCCCGTAGTCGCGGCGGAAGGGACTAGAAGATGGCTATCTTTGACGCGCTTTCAGCCACCTCTGCATCGTCAGGGTGCGTTCCTAATTGATTATATGCGTGAACCGGTCTTTTGTGGTAGCAGGCTCCCACACCGCCGGAGCCGACTTCGCCTGTTGCGGCTTTCTGAAATGGGTGCTGGTAGCGTCGGTGGTGGTGACAGCTTCATTGAAGCCGACAGGGTCAGACGGCTTAGGATTCCGAAGATGGGGACACACTTCGGATTCTGAACAGTCAGAACAACCCAAATGAGGGCAGAAGCGTTTCGGTATCTAGATGACCCGAGAAGAGATATCGCCGCGCTGCAGGGCAATCCGGCTATGAAGGCGATATTTATTCACTATAGCACGAATTTGTGCTCGCGTTCAGCGCTAGACAGACTTTTTTGCTTTCGTGAATCTTCTGCTCAGGCTAAACCGATGCTGTTAGAAGACAGCCTATTTGAGATGCTCACACAGCAACCTTCTCAGCAAAACAGATCTTATACGTGCAAAGTAAATGCATACTTTTTCTCAATTCACTGGTGTTCATTAGTGATTTGGGTGCTATTTCTAGCATAGCTTAGTTTGTCCGCCAAGTATGTCGATTTCGGTGTCCAATCCTTGTTACTGTCGCTGTGAAATAGTGTATTTTTATTGCAATTGATACTTGTAATTATGTCAATATTGTTAATTATGTATTTGTCCACCCCTCCCATGCAATGTCTTAATGGCACTGAGGTTACTGTTATAAATAAATAAATGAACTGAACGTTTCGATGCGCTGTAACTTTAATTACAACATTATGCTGCAATAATAAGTGTCTTTGCGTAGTATGAGCATCCTTGAAATGAAAAAAGTATTCCAGTATCTGTATCGCTGTAACTGTATTCCGGAATACATTTTTCGTCTTGTTGCAAAAGTATCTCCGAAATATCCCGTTACGTTAAAAGCAAATGTATCTCAGTATCTGTATTTTAGGCTTCCAGTTCATGTATTTTGATATCTGTATTCCGGAATACTTTTCTGAGTATCTCTGCCCAGCCCTGCTTCTTAGCTGTCTCGAGAAAAACACTGTTGTAAAAGCTTTCCGTTTTGTCGACGACTTTTTTTTTGCTTTTTGATTGTGATTACAGGGGCTCTGAAGCTACTGTTTCAAAGTGTTATGTGATTTTAAAAAGTGGATGTCCCCACTAATCCTGACGCATGAGATGCCGCATGATACCTCGTTAAGGTTTTTAGATTTGCGCTTAAGCATTTCTAGCGATCACCTGTACTGGAAGTATGAGCCCCGAGGAAGCAAACCACTTCTACCATGTCTGTCAGCTCATTCAAAGCATGTAAAAAGAGGCATTGCGAATCTTTGATTCACCAATGTTCTCAGGAAATCTTGCGGCCACACTTTGAAATGCAGCTTTCTTGAGCAGGCTTCCCGTCTAACAAGTGCCGGTTTTCCTGAGCTTGTGCTGGTTTCGGTGGCGGAAAAAATGTTTAGGAGCATTAATCAGGGAGGTGAAGCACCAGCAAGACGTGCCGCTAGAGATAATAAACGAGTCGCGGTGCTCCCCTACCTGCATAAGACTTCGCACAACTTGGCAAAGATAGTGGACAAGGTAGACGTTTAGGTTGTATTCTCAGCTCCGGCCAAACTATCAGTGCTTTGTAGGCGCGTGAATGCCCAAGCCACACGAAAGAGCGTTTGTATAACAAAACACAAGAGCACTTCGTAGCATGCGCTGTGGGTGTTGTGCACTTGATCTCGTTATCTTGTGGTAAGAGACAGAAAGAGGGAATGTACGAAGTACGTTGGGCAAACGGGCAGATGCTTGAATGAGCGTTTAAAAGAGCATCGCTATCATGTCACCACAGCTTTTCAAGGTCACCTCGGCATGCGTTGTAGAGTTTGTGGTTGTAAACCAGAATTTGAAAAGTGCGCCGTTGTCTCGAAACACTGTGAGCAGCTTACGCGAAAAGCGTCCCTTACCGAAAAGGAAATCGCGTATCTGGCTGTCACGCAAGAGGTTCGTGCGTTTGTGCTGATGTGTGCTGGTGTTATCAGCTGTATATACCTATAGCCTATTCGCTAATAAAATTTAGTTGAAGTCAGCGCCTTTCTTGTGTCCTTTCATACGTCCTCGCTTACGTAGCGCTGTGCAAATATGTCGATTATAAATCACCGACTAGCCCATGCTGCCGTTCTCTCAAATGCTGCAATACGCGTTGGAGAAGGGACACGATTTTGACGGGTGAATGTCGTGCCTTGGTGTAGCGAGACAAAGGCCAGCGGGACACACGCGTTTGCGGCTCAAACTACGAACCTCTGCCTCCCGTGTTGCTGAAGCGCAGTGCGGTAGTGTGTGCATGAGCACAGGCATCGGTTATCCATTACTAGAAAGCGCACACCCTGCCGTTTCTCTCCTTAATTACGACGATTTTAAGAAGTGCATATCGGGTACCAGTGTTGATTGTGACCTTGTTGATATCACCTTTAAGCGGAATTCACGATTAGCTGTGTCCAAGCATATGATCAAAATTTCAGCTACCACAACGGTTTATTCATGATCACGGGCGTTAGTCGTCTCGACGGAGACATGCCACTAGGCGTCAACATGGGTGCATCCACGTCAAACGGTGCTATAGCGGCCAAACACGAATAGATTGTACAAGCTCTCATATACCACTACACAATAAGCACCACTTCTGTGAAGGCACGTTTCACTTTTGTGTTATACCGATTCATTAGACGGAGGGATCAGCCATGTTTTTTTTATCAGTGCGCTGCTCCTCGGGCGTTCTCACAATGCATGGACGACACATACTTGCCACGCACGGCTGCGCCAACACACGAATGCGACGTCAGTCGAGCTTAGAACGCCTGACAAGCAAGACCGTCATTCGTCTTGTTTGTTTGTGTCGTTCTGTGACGATGCGAAGACCGCCAGTAGTCAGTCGTTTTGTACGGGCGAAGCGCCTAGTGATCCGCTGAAGCTTTCTGCACCTCCCGTAGTGTTGCTATGTTTCAGGTTACTGACAAATTCTTATGCGCACGGACGACAGAGAGAAAACAGCATTTGTAACGCCCGATGGACTATTTGAATTTAACGTTATGCCTTTCGGGCTCTGTAACGCTCCCGCAACATTTGAAAAGTTTCTGTACACTATACTTCGCGGTTTGAAATGGGAAGTCTGCATGTGCTACTTAGACGACGTTGTGATCTTCGGCCGAACACTCCGTGACCATAACGAGACCTAGACTTGCTACCAAACTCCTTGGGGAACACCAGCCTTGTGCTTAATTCTAAAAAGGGCGTTTTGGTGAACGATAAGCACTGGTGTTGGGACATCTGGTCGACAAAGGAGGTATGCGACCAGATCCACAATAGGCGTCAGCCATGAAGACATTCGAGGCATCTCGCTCTGTAAAGCAGCAGCGAAGTTTTTTAGGTTTATGCTCCTACCTTCGCCGATTCATTCCCAAATTTGGTCACCTTGCTCATCCGCTAACACGCCTTTTTCAAAAAAAAAAACGCCAGTCCTGCGCGGAAAGCGCAGCACAGTAACAGCGAAAGCTCGAAGAGCGGCATTTCTAAAGCCCTTTATAAACTCTCTTGTGGCTACTGATACAAGTACACTAGGAACGTACCTACTACGCCACAAATCATAATTTTTGTGAAGTTGAGAAGTACCCACTACGGCATTACTCGTCATTCTGCGGAGAAGCGAGGTACCATCTGTAAGGCATTATGTGCACTTTGTTGGTGCGACGATGAAGAATTACGGCTGATCCCTTTGTAATGGGTTAGAAGCTTTAAAAGACCCACTAGTTACGTAATTCGCATTATGTGCCGCCCGGTCGTTATTTCATTCTCCCACCACGCTTTATAACATACGCTAACGTGAGAAAGAGATAGAAAGAGGGAATTAACCTTGTTGAGACCCTGAGCAAATGGACCATGGGAGCCTTATGGGCTTCCTTCGCAACCGATAGAAGTGCACTTGCGAGGAACCCACTACGTTATAAATCATCATAATTTTTGTGAAGTAGGGAAGCAGCCACTATGCAATTCTTCTTCATTCTACGCAGAACCGTAGTAGCTGCTAAACACCTGTAAGACATTATGTGCACTTTGTTGATGCTGTGGCTGATGACGATGAAGAATTATGGGTTGGAAGCATTCAACAACCAACTCGTTGCGCAATTCGCATTGTGTGACGCCTGCTTACAGAACTCGCGTTGTGTGACACCTAATTGTGATTTTACTCTTTAACCACGCTGCATTGCATATGTTAATGTGGTTCCTTCCCGACATGAAGCCTGTATAGGGTCATTTTGCAAAAAAGTTTCAAGCACCGACATGGCTCTGAGGTTGAATATTGGGCTCACAGGCATAGGGCCCAGGTTCGAACCTCATTCCATCCTGGAAATTTTTCATATTTCGTTTATTTTTTCTCCTTTCGAGCGATAGTGGTTACAGACACCGGCAGCGGACAACTACGGCGTCAAAAACGGCCCTTGTTGTGATCTCATAACAGCTTTCGCTGTAAAAGGCGTTCCTGTTGAGTAGAGCTCAGAATACGACTTATCAATTCGGCAGCTAAAGCTACCGCTGACGTCCCAGCCTATTTTTCGCCAGTTCAATCGCTCATCACCAACACACGTTCATACCGACGCTAGTGAGAGAGAGAGAAAGCTCTTTATTGAAAAACAGACAATTCTGCCGGCGTACCTAAAGGCGTTCATTAGGGTGGCTTGTTGGGCAAGTTGGTACATAGTTCTTCGTGAGGAAATGCCAGCAGCACCAAGAAAGCAGAAGAAACAGCCAAGAAAAAAGAGACCGGGACAGGTAGGATGCTGGACTAACAACTGACTTTAATTCGATGAAGACGCGAACAAGAAACCGATATGAGCATGCGCAGCAACAACCATGAATCACTGAAAGGCAACCTATCACCTATCACTGTCAAGAAACCGGACCTCCTTGTCATTCAAAAACACAGATGGCGCACTCACACACTTATCAGGACCAAGTTTGTGAATCTGAAACGCTTCAATAATTTCACGTTCTTTCTGTGTTTTAGCCCTCCCAGTCACCGAAACGTTGCTGAAAAGAGGGGCGCAACCGCACACTTTGCAGTGAATTGGTAGATTTCCACCCGCGCCCGTAGGAAGTAAATTAGCGTGCTCGCGCAATCTATCGTTCACACACCTACCCGATTGCCCAACATATTCTTTGCCACAGATCAGGGGAATACTGTAGACAATGCATGTATCACACCTGCTGAATCTGTTGACATGCGCCGTATTACACCTGGACCTACTATCCCCATACCGCGCAACGCGCTTACATATGATAGCCAAAATGCAGGGCGCAGAAAACACGAGCTTGACCGCGTTTCTCACTGCCACCTTCTTAAGATTGTGCGATACGCCATGTAAGTATGGCATAACAACTACTTGCTTCTTCTCTTCACATTCCTTACGCTGTCTAGAAGGCTGTTTCTTTTTCATGTGCAGAGATTCCGCTACCGCCTCAATCATAACCTGAGAGTAGCCTGCATTCACCAGCCTCTCAACCTGCTGATGAAAACCGGCTTGCATTTGATGCGTACAACTTTTTTTCCAATGCATTTGAAATGCAAAGGTTGGCAATTGCTCGCTTTACGAGCTTCGAATGGGAAGACTCATACGGAAGGAGCATCTTTTTAGTCCTCGGACTGTACATCCAGCAGATATGATGATGGGACAAAAAAAATTAGTGACAAATCTAAAAACCTAATAGAATTATCAAGTGGTTCTTCATGAGTGAAACATAGATTAGTTGGAGCAGGACTGAAGCACCTGCAAGGTGTCACGGATGGCACTAGTGAGGCAGTCACTTGGTCCAATTTTTAAAAGAATAAGGAAGTCATCTACGTATCTGAATATATGGGAGACTCGTCCATCATTTAAAATTGTACACACAGAGTTGTGAAATTTAGCAAGGTATATGTTACATAAAATAGGCGCCACGCAGGAACCAATGCACAATCCATTTTTCTGCAAAAATAACTTGCCTTCGAAATCCACAAAAGTAGCCCGAAGATAAAACATTAAAAGTTCCATGAAGTTGTTCGTCGACAGGCCGCAACTACTTTGAAAGGCCGTCTCCCCATTACATTCAATAAGTTCCTGAACTGCCACAAACAGTTCTTGATGGGGAACGGAGTAATAAAGATCCTTTATGTCCACCGAGAACGCTGAGTTTGCTGTCATATTTGCCGACTTCAGGACATCAATCACCTCCCTGGAACTGTCAATTCCAAAAGGATCATCAATGGTCAGCGACTTCAGGGAACGTTGCAGGAACCTTCCGGCTAATTTCTGCCAGGAACCTGTTTCTGTGACAATGGTTCGCATGGGATACTCCGGCTTGTGGGTTTTCACCGTAAAGAAGGCAGAAAGCACATCGCCATTACTCTTCCTGACGGCCTTCTCTAACGACTCGAGGTTCAGCCGTTTTAAAAGCTTCAACGCCTTCTTTCTCACCCTTGATGGCTTCTCGTTCACCACCTTGAAATTCTTAGCGATCGCTTCGCTAGCCTTCTTATTGAACAAGTCATTTGGGAGGACAACAAACCCACCTTCTTTGTCGGACTACAGAACGCTAAGGTTGTGGTCCACGAGAAAACGGACGACTGGCCGCAGAACTTTGTCAGTGGGACCATGACTTGAACTCCGCTTCATCAGATGGTCAAGTCCCTCCAAAAGGCACCTTTCTTTCTCTTCCACAGGGACTTTCGCAGATAAGTCACGAACCGTAGCTAGCAACTGATGCCGAGGCAAACGTGGTTCTAAGGCGAACTTCGGTCCCTTTACCAAGAGCGCATTGACGCTCGGTGGAATCGAGGCGCCGTCCAAATATACCACACCCCCCGCACTACACATTCGCTGGGGTCTCTTCAGCACAAGCCGCACTACTTCACGCCAGTGGCTTTCTGTCAGAAGCCCCGCACGATGAACCTGTTGGCGGAAAAGAGACGGACCTAAACGGTCACCGTAATCTTGCAGGCAAACTATTTTGAGCCAGTCTTTCCAGTGCCTGACCTGTCTCCACGTTTCTGCAATCAAGATTTTACAAATCCTCTTCCAATGCCTTTCCGACGGCGGCAGAGTCCCGAACAAGGCGACAATATCCATAACAGGAACTTGTGGTAGCCTCAATGCTCACCGGAGCCGAAGACTACCGCGGGTTCAGGCTTAGCGAGCCACAGGGCCGCGTCTACCGTCGCCTGCTTACGTTTAGCGCACCGCTCCGCGCGCGCTCAGCTAGCAAAGGCGTTGAGCGCCGCGCGGCATAAACACAGTGTTCGATCAAACATGCACACACACACACACACTTTATTTCCCTTTCGGCGGCACCCCAACGAAACACCACGTCCGCTCCCGGGACGCGGGGAGCAAAGGGCCCCCCCCCCGCAGGCGGATGGAATACACAAAGGGGTTCCGCGAAGCACGTCGCAGCTCGCAATGGCGAGCTTTGACACGCCGCTCGGGAAAAGGTCCCTCGCGGCTATGCTGCGCACTCTCGCGATGACCACTGGGCCTGGTCGCGAGGGTTAGGGCAATCTCCGTACGCGTGGGCCTCCGGCAAGTGCGGCTCGGCGTGGTACGACCGCGCACGAGCACTAGGCACCGCTCTTTGGCTTCACGTACGAACCGGAGCTAACACTGAGGTAAACACGCCTGCAAGGATGCCGAGGCACCTAGGCAGGCTACAGCCCGGCGATTCCCAAAGGGGACGTCGGGCCAGAAGGAAATACGTGCTTACCCAGCGGCGTCCGAGGAGAGAGAGAGTTCGTCCCGGCCTGCACGCGCGTCTGTCACGCCGAATTTCGCGGCTCCAAGACCGCGTGCAGCGCCACCACGAGAGCCGGCGCGTAGCGCAAGATGGCGCCACTTGCCACTTGGAAGGGGAGGGGACAAAGCAGCAGTGACACGGGCTAATAACCGAGGCAGTAGCCAGGTGCGGGACGGTCCAGCAGAAGACTCGGAGCACGTGATAATCGCCGGGGACTCAAATTTAGTTAGATGCGAAGAAGCAGTCAAGGAAAGGGTGAGAGGCGACAAACGAGTTTTAATAGGGATGTTCCCGGGACATAGGCTGGGATCAGTGATGAGACGAGCTAGCGCAAAACTCGCAACTAAGGCTAATGGACGTAACCTCGTGATAATCGCGGGAGGTCTAAACGACGTCTTGAATGAAGAATCAGCCGAACTAGCGCCCACATTGGCGAAAGGGGTCGATGACATGCGCGCCATTTCCCCTCAGGTGCAGATAGTGGTATGCACAATACCGGAAGTACCAGTGAGGAATATCAACTTGCAAAGAGCGGTTGTCGACGCAAACAAAGAGATATGGCGAATTAGTCGTGAGAAGGGCTTCGAGGTAGTGGATATAAACAGGGAGGTGCACAGGTGGGGCGGTTTCCAAAGAGAAAGAATTCACTTCGATAAGAGGCTTGGTCATGAGGTGGGTTGGCGACTGGCAGGTCGCGCAGTAGCTTTTTTGGGGGGCACGCGGGCCCTTCGGTGCCCAGGGTAGCTTGTAATGAGGAAAACAACCAGGGGGACTCTTTGACAGGCAGTATAGCGAAAAACCAGAGAAAAGGTAAAAGAAGGGAGAAGGCGCGTGTTGCAATTAGTTACATAAACATGCAGGGTGGCAGAAAAAAGGCAAAATGGTTAGAGATTGAGGAGTAGTTAAGCAAGGAACAGATAGGTGTTTATGCGGTTACAGAAACACACCTTAGAGACTTGGAAGAGCCACCACATATTGACAATTATATTTGGGAAGGATGTAACAGCATCACATCAGAAAGGAGAGGTGGGGGTGTTGGAATGCTAATCCATAGCAGAACAAAATTGGATAGAGTGATACAAACGTGTTCAGAGCACATGTGAGTTTCGGGCACAGTAGGTGGAAAGAAAACGTGGCTAGGCGTAGCTTACTTGTGGACGGGGAATAACTGCAGAGAAAAGAATCTGGAGATGGTGAAATGCATAAGCACCGATATTAAGGAATTTGGTCCTGATGCCGAAATAATCCTTCTAGGGGACATGAACGCTCACATTCATGACCTTGACGGATATTCAGACACCAATGGCAAGTTATTGCTAGATCTCTGCGAGCAACATAGTCTTGAGATAGTTAACGTGGGGCCTAAGTGTGAGGGGCAGATCACGTGGGAAGTCGGAAACCGGCAATCGAGCATTGATTATTGTCTCATGACAGAAGGAATATATGACAAACTTAGAGAGATGGGAATAGACGAGGAAGGCATTAACAGCTTGGGTAGTGATCATAAACGCATAATATTACAAATGGGATATAAAACTGATAATAAGAACATAGAATCAAAGTTTGGCAGCTTGTATCTAAATGACAAACAAATAAGAAATATAGCCGCAAGAGTCGAGGAAAAAGTAGACGAACTACCAGGTAAAGACTGGAAGTATAGTGAGCTGCTACATATAATCACAAAAGAAATGGAAAAAGAGAAGAAAACTATTTGTTGGAAAGGAAAGAGAAAGCCAAAAAGTTGGTGGAACAAAGAAATCCGGGAGGCGATCGAGAAGCGACGTGAGGCATCACGGGAGCACAGACAAGCAAAAAAGGAGAAGCGGCCACAGGACGAAGTCAACCAAATATGGGAAATATATTTAGAGCAAAAATCCATTGTGCAGAAATTAGTCGAGGCAAAAATTAAAGGTGAAAGTGAACGCTGGATGACAGAGATTCGCGAAAAGAAGAAGGCCGCGCCCAGGATATTTTGGAACCACCTAAAAGCGCTGGGTAGGAAGTGTGTCACAATGCAACAACATATGGTAGATGGAGGAAATCAATTGGAAGGGTATGAAGCGCTAGGTTACATCCGAAAGATAACAGCCGATTCATTTAAAAAGGTCGCCCAGGGGATTCCCCCGGTGAGTAAAAGTGCGCAAAGGAGTGCAACCGACGAAGATGTAGTACTAGAGAATTTCAATTGGAAGAAAGCCGAAGGAAAAATTCCTAAGCGCACTACACCGGGCTTAGATGGGGTTCCCGTCAGCCTCATTAACGAACTCGGACATAACACTAAAGAAGCACTGCTGAAAGCCGTAGAAAAGTGCTTACAGGAGAGGGAAATACCAGACAGTTGGCGAAAAAGTAGAATGAACTTAATCTATAAAGGCAGGGGAGAAAAGGATAACATTCGCTCGTATAGACCGCTAACCATTACATCGGTGCTATACAGGTTGGCGATGCAGGCAGTAAAATTAAAAATAGAAGCGTGGGTAGAACAAAATGATATTTTGGGAGAACTTCAGAATGGATTTCGAATCGACAGGCGGTTAGACGATAATCTGTTTGTCCTTACCCAGTGTATAGAAATATCGAAAGTAGAAAACAGGCCCTTATACGTAGCTTATCTAGATATTACCGGGGCGTATGACAACGTTAATCAGGAAATTTTGTGGGATATACTGAAAGAAGTGGGCATAGGTGACGACTGTATACAGCTTTTGAGGGAAATATACCGAGAAAATACAGTTTGTATAGAATGGGAAGGAATAAGTAGCAAGGACAGCGTTGAAATCAGCAAGGGGCTGAGACAGGGATGTCCTTTGTCCCCGCTGTTATTCATGCTGTACATGGTGAGGATGGAAAAAGCGCTAGAAGGTAGCAACATTGGATTTAATTTGTCACACAAACAGGTCGGCACGATGGTTGAGCAGAAGCTTCCAGGTCTATTTTATGCTGATGATATTGTCTTATTTGCGGACAGTCAAGATGATATACAGCGACTGGCAGATATATGCGGAAGGGAATGTGAGGCTTTAGGACTAGGATTTAGTGCAACAAAATGTGGACTGATGGTATTCAATGATCACGAAGACCATGCGGTCTTTATACAGGGCCAAAAAATACCGAGGGTAAGCGAGTACAAGTACCTCGGAGTATGGGTAAATGAGGGGGATAGATATATGGAGGTACAAGAGAAAGCATCGGTAGCAAAGGGAAAGAGGAATGCTGCAATTATGAAGCACAGAGCTTTATGGGGGTACAATAGGTACGAGGTGCTTCGAGGGCTGTGGAAGGGTGTGATGGTCCCGGGGCTTACATTTGGGAACTCAGTGGTGTGCATGAAGTCAGAGGTACAATCAGGAATGGATGTAAATCAAAGGACGGTGGGCCGCCTCGCATTGGGCGCTCACGGGAAGGCGACAAATGAGGCTGTAAAGGGTGATATGGGATGGACAGGCTTTGAAGTGCGGGAAGCTCAGAGCAAAATGAGGTTCGAAGAGAGGCTGAGGAAAATGAAGAAGGGTAGATGGGCAGAGAAGGTTTTCAGGTATTTGTATAGAAAAAGCGTTGACACGCAGTGGAGAAAAAGAACTAGGAGGCTCACCAGTAAATATACGGCTAGCAGTGCGGGCGATATGGCAACAAGGAGCATTAAGCGGAAGGTCAGAGAGGCGGAGAGGACTTATTGGATGGCAGCGATGGAAAAGAAGCCGGCTCTGAGTAACTACCGAAAGGGAAAAAACGAAATAAGGAGGGAAAGGTTTTATGATAATTCAAGGGGAAGCGCTTTACTGTTTGAAGCAAGGTCGGGCTGCCTTAGAACGCGAAGTTATAAAGCGAGATTCAGTAACGAAGAAGAACAATGTACATGCTGCGGGGGAACTAAGGAAACGATGGAACATGTACTGATTGAATGTGGCGATATTCACCCAGGTACACGTGTGGGCACGAGTCTACATGAAGCCTTGGGTTTTAGGGACAACAATGGAAAGCCGAACACGTCCGCGATAGAAATAAGTAAGAGACGGTTAGAGTATTCGTGGCAGAAATGTAGAGATAAAGAACAAAAATAAATAATGGGGGGAAAAATAAGGTCATTCTGCCTTAAGAGGCAGAGAGATAGACCGTGAATTTATATATATTTGGTATAATAACATAGATTTAATCAATGTAAATAAGGTATTAGGCCAACATAAAACAAGCAAGGATTTTTTTTTCTCCGAGCCTGGTGGCAGACATGTCACCGCCCCGTTACAAAGGGGACGCTCATAGCATCCATCCATCCATACGGAGAACGGGAGAGGGAAAGGATTCGCAGAACGGCGAAATGCCCGCGCAGTGGCTTCGGGCGCACCTCGGATCCCCACAAACTTTGGCCTTGACACATCTGGAGAGGTATCTTGCCTTGCAACTGTAGTACACAATTCCTTCCACGCAAATGCTCACACGGCCCACTGAAGAACGCGCACACAGTAAAGAGCCCAAGGTACAAGAAAACGAGTTCATTAGGGTGGCTTGTTGGGCAAGTTGGTACATAGTTCTTCGTGAGGAAATGCCAGCAACACCAAGAAAGCAGAAGAAACAGCCAAGAAAAAAGAGACAGGGACAGGTAGGATGCTGGACTAACAACTGACTTTAATTCGATGAAGACGCGAACAAGAAACCGATATGAGCATGCGCAGCAACAACCATGAATCACTGAAAGGCAACCTATCACCTATCACTGTCAAGAAACCGGACCTCCTTGTCACAGAAAGAACGTGAAATTATTGAAGCGTTTCAGATTCACAAACTTGGTCCTGATAAGTGTGTGAGTGCGCCATCTGTGTTTTTGAATGACAAGGAGGTCCGGTTTCTTGACAGTGATAGGTGATAGGTTGCCTTTCAGTGATTCATGGTTGTTGCTGCGCATGCTCATATCGGTTTCTTGTTCGCGTCTTCATCGAATTAAAGTCAGTTGTTAGTCCAGCATCCTACCTGTCCCGGTCTCTTTTTTCTTGGCTGTTTCTTCTGCTTTCTTGGTGCTGCTGGCATTTCCTCACGAAGACCTAAAGGCGCCTACATGCTACTCTGTATAGGGGAGGGGAGTGGGGACAGAAAGGACCTAGCAGGAGGAGGGTATGTCGGCATCGCCGCTGTACTTGTTCAGCGTAGAATAAGAGAGAGCTGAGCTGGTTGGCAAGTTTTCATTCTAAAAAGACAGGGCGTGCAAACACGAACACAAGAAAGAAGTCAGGACACCCAAACGCAGTTTGTTGTGTCCTGTCTTTTTACAATTAATAGTTCAGCATGTCGGCGAAAGCGAGCATGTGATATTGTACTCTAGCCGCTCCTTGAGTCGCTGCGAGTACATTTATACGGTCACCGAACAAGAGTGTCTGGCGGTCGTCTTCGCTGTGCCACGGTTTGGATCATACCTCTGGGGCACCCCTTTACTGTGGTCACGGATCATCATTAGCTATGCGGGCTTGTGAATCTTCGGAATCCCTGCGGTCGACTAGCACGCTGAGAACTCCGTCTGCAAGAGTATGGTTTCGTTGTTTGCTACAAGAGCGGCCGACGACATGCTGATGCTTATTGTCTCCCTCGCATGCCACTTCCGATGACCGAATGCGATGCGGACAACTTTGATGAATACATCACTTTTCTGCCCTCGGAATTTCCGGATATGGATACCTTCATATACGAGCAGCAGATACCTTCATATACAAGCAACCGCAACAATTATTTTATTAACATCTGAACGTCTTGACGCGCGGTAAACCGCGTGAGCAATGAACGGTTTATGCTGCTACCACGTTCAAACAGCAACAACACCCACAACAAACCATGCTCTCGCAAAACAACGATCACTGAAAATACCACAGCGTAATGCACGCTGACAGCTTCACCGTAAAAAATTACGCGCATATCTACCAAGGAAGTATACTGGAAACTGCCGTCTATGCTACTTAAATCCTAGCTACCGAAGGTAAAAAGGTGTCAAGAGCACCGTAGAGGCAGTGACGAAGACTTGACGCGCGATAAACACCAGATGGCGCCACAAATTTTCCGGTTTTTGTCACAAGCCACTCAGCGCGCATCAAAGGCGACAGTTTCACAATCATCTCAGAATACGATCCCTGGGAATCTAAATGTGTGCTAGTGTTCTGTTGTAGTTCATCGGGCGACACCTACTTCACATTTAGAAGCGAAACGGAATGAGAAATTTCAAACTGGCGAATTTCACGCCATGGTGCAAGTAATTGAAACTTCTGAGATTTTTAGGTATTGTTCATATCTGTGGTGCAGAAAATGTTGCCTGAACTCAACAGCTTTGAGGATTAGCAGGCTACAGATACGTTACACAAGCACATTCCTCGTTTCGCGTGACTTTACGTCGTTTTCTTTAAACTCAATAATTTGATTATTTGGCTACTCGCGAACATTACGCAGGTGATTTGTACGCTGATGAAATATTACGTTCGCACTAATAGATGCTTCCAGTGTTCGTCACTTCATGGCAAGCTTTTGCCGGAATTTTAACAAAAATTCACCATCAGCGTTCCTTCATATTTGCGTCATATTTGCGGCTTATGAAGCTCTTTGTCATAGAAAGATGGATGCTTTTAATGTTATGAACTAGAGGAGCTCATTAACGCCGGCCAGACCATCTTTCCATTCAGTGTGAAATCCATTTATCATACGAAAGTCTGAACCTTCAAAGAATCAAACGAAAAATGGCATGTGTCTTCCTAGCCAGAAGGTTTAGAACGTTCCTTTATCCGATTATGAATTTTCGTACCGTGTATACTGCTGGTAGTGCTGCAATAAAAAAAAATTACACCATCTCCCGCTAAAGGGGACCATGAGGCGATGCGAAGCCGGAGCACTTGCACGATCGCGTTCCGTTGGCGTTCGTTGGGCATGCTACCGACCTCGCGTCGTGGAACGCGAAGAGGGACGCTACGCGCGTCGTATCTTCCATCTAGCCTGGCCGTTAATTCTCACAGGGCGAGCGGGGAACGCGGCCTACAGGCGGGCGAGAGGGGGGCAGCGTAGGAGAGGAGAGAGAAGGGGAGGGGACGCGCATGCGCTCGAGCTCATCGCGGCGTTGAGCAGGGGAGAATTTCGGCATGTCTAGCCCGCGTTTCAGAGGAAGAGTGGAAAGGGGGAGGGGAGAAGGGGAGAGGGAAAGTGGAGAGGGAAAGTGGAGAGGAGGTGTGGGGAGGGGAGAGGAGGTGTGTGGAGAGGGTATGCGCATGCGCAGTAAGGGTGGTCAGAACGCACACCACCACCACCACCACCACCACCACCGGATTGAGCTCCGCCTTAAGATACTTCGCATCTAAAAACACCAGCATTGCCAACGCCTGAAAACTTCTATGGCCTCGCTGTATTTCTTCATGCTGTAGCTTTGTCAAGTAAGTATGAATCGGCGTGTAAAGGTGCAGAACTTACCGTTGAAGTCGAAGGAGTATGAGATGCGGTTTGCGAACATCGCCCGATTGTTGCCCAGTAAAATGTAGCTGTCGTCCGTCTCTGCGTCGCCGCGAATGGCACTCTCGGATTCGGAATGGGAACAGGCGATGAAGACTCCCACTTTGCGACCCCGCAACGTCGCAGGGTCGTAGCCAGCGTCAATGATGGCCTCGTACGATGTTTCTAGCAGCAGCCGCATCTGGGGGTCCATCATGTGCGCCTGTTTTGGGTTGACGCCAAAGAACTGCGCGTCGAAGCGTGACAGGTCACGAATCGTGCCCTTTCGATGAGGCAAGCCGAGAAATCCTGCAAATGACGGCGGTGTAAACTCTTTCGCAGGACGACCACCTGTCACCAGCCTTTTCTAACAGTTATTTGGGCTCTTCCATGGGCGCTGACATCAGCGGAACCCAAAGCACCGCTAGAAATACCTGCTGACCCTACCGACTAGAGAAAATTCTATGTAAAAAGAAATGTGTTGATGGAGTTGCTCGTTTCTTCGCTAATAATAAATGCGAATCATTACCAAAGGCACTTTTGATCTATCTATCTATCTATCTATCTATCTATCTATCTATCTATCTATCTATCTATCTATCTATCTATCTATCTATCTATCTATCTATCTATCTATCTATCTATCTATCTATCTATCTATCTATCTGTCTGTCTGTCTGTCTGTGTGTCTATCTATCTATCTATCTATCTATCTATCTATCTATCTATCTATCTATCTATCTATCTATCTATCTATCTATCTATCTATCTATCTGTCTGTCTGTCGGTCTGTATGTCTGTCTGTCTGTCTGTCTGTCTCGCTGCCTACGTGTGGGTTGCTCTCGTGGTCGTCTACTTGGTATATACAAGAAATGGCATAGCAGAAAACGAATACATGACGAACACGATTCACATGTCATGACAAGAATCCTGTGGTGTACGTCATGAAATTCTTTCCACCAGTAATGTGTGACAGACATTCTCATACCATGGCCCGTCGTGTGCGGGTATGATCCACAAGAGTTCGCCGCGTATACCTGGCACAGCGACAATATACTTTAGAACCTTAACGCGACAGCTTTAAAGAGCCCGTGTCACAGAAAATCATGTGCCGACGTTGGCAGCGTCGTCGATATGTCAAAAAACCCCATGGAAGCCGGAATCGACCCAAGCATTCTGCATGGCAGTCAAGTGTTCTACCACAGAGCCCTGCCATTGTTTACAACTGCTTTGGAAAAATACCCTTGAGAAGCGTCATGTCGGTGCAACATCAAATGTGGTTGCATTGTTATCTATCCGATTTTATAACAATGTAATAACCATTACATATTTACTCCTGTGACTCAGCAAGATATAGCCAAACGTTGCTCGAATATGTCGAGAACCGGTACTTATCATATGGAGATCACCGCACCACAGCGTTCACTTCGTTGCAGAGCAAGTGACGTCTTTGCTCTAAAATGAGTGACCATGTTACGGCAGAATATGAGCTAACCTTTACACGCTACTATAGTCGACGTACATGTCGACGTACGCAATGCGCAAAACTACTCAGATTACAAAAAGACGTCGATTCACCCCGTAACCCTTTGCTGAAAGTAAAAAAAAATGTCGCACAGGTTGCTACTGTTGGACTGCTTCGGATGAATTCGATTCCCACAATGCGTGGGAGATGCCTGATGTTTTTGTCGTAGTGACGTAGTTTTATATCATTACCATGCACAAAGTCGCTTGTCCGGTTGTGAGCCGGGATGTCCGACACTGATGAAGTCGAATATATATATATATATATATATATATATATATTATATATTATATATATATATATATATATATATATATATATATATATATTGTGAAGGTGTTTAATAGACAGCACTGAACGACAATGAGTAATGGCGACAGTCACGGCAAGGCACGAATTCCCTGCGCGAGCGGCGTTCTTTTTCAAGCAACCAAAGAGGACGACCCACTAGAAGGCGCTGGAGAGGGTAACCCATTACCATGTCCCAAGGCTTCTCTACAATTACCATGGGTACGAAAAGGGAGCCGTCCGGCGACCTAGCAGCTCGTCACTATGAGTGGGTCATAGTAGGCCTTGAGGCGCTCCACGTTGACAATGTCGCGCCCTCGACGGCGCATGTCCGAAGTTGGTTCGATGGGTTCGATCAAGTAGTTGACCGGGGATGTGCGCTCGACGACCCGGTATGGGCATTCGTATTTCGGCAGCAGTTTTGAAGAAAGGCCACTTCCAGCGGTAGAGACCGAGAGCCATACGAGCGCTCCAGGGAGGAACGTGGGTTCAGAAGTAGTGGTGCCATCGCGAATGCTCTTTTGCAGCTCTTGTTCCTGCGTCGTAAATGTCTTGGCAAGCTCGCGACACTCTTCAGCGAGCCTGGCTGTGTCAGAAATAGGCGCGCACTCAGATGGATCCGGCTTGTATGGAAGTATCGTGTCGATGGTGTGCGACGGGTGCCTTCCGTACAGTAAGAAGAACAGTGAAAAACCAGTAGTGCTCTGATGGGCGGTGTTATAGGCGTAGGTGACAAAGGGCAGAATGGCATCCCAATTGGTGTAATCGGCGGCGACGTACATTGACAGCATGTCGCCGAGCGTTCGGTTAAAGCGTTCGGTTAGGCCACTCGTCTGCGGGTGGTAAGCAGTAGTTTTGCGGTGGACAGCATGGCACTCTTTCAGAATGGCTTCCACTACTTCCGATAAGAAGACACGGCCTCGATCGCTGTTGAAGCTCTTGGGGTGGACCGTGACGCAATATGAATCGGTGTAGTAGGAAGGAGGCAACATCGCGCGCTGTAGCCGCTGGGAGAACGGCGGTTTCGGCGTATCGCGTTAGATGGTCAACAGCGACGATGGCCCAGCGGTTACCAGCCGAAGTCAGAGGAAGTGGTCCATACAAATCGATGCCCACGCGCCCGAACGGACGGTTAGGGCAAGGTAATGGTTGTAGACCTGCTGGCGACACGTGCGTTGCAGGTTTTCGGCGTTGGCAATCGAGGCAGGAGCGAACGAACTTCTGCACGTAGCGGTACATCCCACGCCAGAAGTATCGTAGTCGAATGCGGTAGTAAGTTTTGGATACCCCAGAGTGCGCGCATTGCGGGTCAGAGTGGAAGGCCTAGCATATTTCAGAACGCAGACTGCGGGGTATCACTAGTAGCCGCTGGCGGCCGTCGGCGTTGTAATTGCGTCGGTGCAGGAGGTCGTCACGAACGGCGAAATGGTGGCCTTGACGACGCAACGCGCGAGTGGATGGTGTTGCCGTCGGATCAGTGAGCAAGTCGATCAGCGAGGTGATCCATTTATCCTTGCGCTGTTCGGTAGCGATGGTGTGAACGCTGATTGAAGCAACAGCTATGTGAGATACTGAGCAGGGGGCATTGTCGTCAGGCAAGGGAGAGCGCGAGAGGGCGTCGGCGTCAGCATGCTGGCGTCCGTTGCGGTACAGCACGCGGATGTCTTAGTCCTGCAGGCGAAGTGCCCAGCGGGCGAGACGGCCTGAGGGATCCTTCAATGACGACAGCCAGCATAGTGCATGATGGTCGGTGACGACATCAAATGGGCGACCATACAAAAAGGTCGAAACTTTGTAAGGGCCCATATGATCGCCAGGCACTCTTTTTCCGTGACTGAGTAATTGGTCTCGGCTCTGGTAAGCGTACGGCTTGCGTATGCCACGACATATTCGGGGAACCCTGGTTTGCGTTGCGCAAGGACAGCGCCGAGGCCTACACCGCTGGCGTCCGTGTGTACCTCCGTTGGGGCCGTAGGGTCGTAGTGGCGTAGTATGGGAGGAGACGTCAACAAACGACGGAGCTTTGCGAACGCGTCGTCACACTCGGATGACCACGAATTTAGGGGTCCGTTACTTCCAAGGAGCTTCGTCAGCGGCGATATGATGGTGGCAAAGTTTCGTATGAAGCGTCGAAAGTATGAACACAGTCCGACGAAACTGCGCAGTTCTTTGACGGACGTAGGTGTGGGAAATTTAGCCACGGCCCGAAGCTTGGCCGGATCGGGAAGGATTCCGTCTTTGGACACGACGTAGCCGAGGACTGTCAGCTGCCGTGCCGCAAATCGGCATTTCTTCAAACTCAGTTGGAGGCCGGCGTTGCTCAAACGGGTCAAGACATGCCGCAGACGTTGGAGGTGCGTGGAGAAGTCCGGAGCGAAGACGAAGACGTCGTCCAGGTAACACAGGGACGTGTGCCATTTCAAGTTACGCAGAACGGTGTCCATCGTGCGCTCGAAGGTCGCGGGCGCATTACACAGACCGAACGGCATGACGTTGAACTCGTACAAGTCGTCGGGCGCGACAAAGGCTGTCTTTGGTCGAGCGTCATCAGCCATGGGTACTTGCCAGTACCCCGAGCGCAAATCGAGAGATGAAAAGAATTCTGCTCCTTGGAGGCTGTCAATCGCGTCGTCGATTCGCGGCAGTGGATAAACATCCTTGCGGGTGACCTTGTTGAGCCGTCGGTAGTCCACACAGAACCGCACAGAACCGTCCTTCTTCGCAACGAGAACAACAGGAGACGCCCATGGGCTGTCGGAGGGCCGAATTACATCGCGTCGAAGCATATCGTCCACTTGCTCGTTATTTACTCGGCGTTCTGTGGGAGACACGCGATATGGACGTTGCCGCAGTGGTGGTTGGGCGCCAGTGTCGATGCGATGCGTAACAGCGGACGTGCGGCCGAGGGATGTTGCCCGACATCGAAAGAATGACGAAATTCATCCAACAAGCACAGAAGCTGCGAACGCTGGACCGACGTAAGGTTGTCAGCAATGGAGGGACCAAATACATCAGTAGGTGACGAATCAGACGTGGAAACAGCACTGATGGTGCGGGAACTGGTACAGTGCGAGTCATCGGGTGCGTCCAGAACTTGTGTGTCTTCAACGGGTTCCACTTTGCCGAGACATTCCCCTCGAACCAACGTAACAACGCACGGGGATGGGTTGGTAGCAAAAATAGCGGTGCTGCCCTGAGTGACTCGCACGGTCGCGAAAGGTACCAGCAACCCTTTCCTAGTGCAGATGCGGGCAGATGGCGAAAGGAGTGAAATGGTGTCGGAGAGACCGGCGCAGTACACCGACACAGCCGTTGACGAGTTTGGAGGCACTTTCGTATCGTCTTGGACGAGGATCTTGCTCACTGCCGATGGACTGTCTGTCTGCGTCAAATGTGAGAACGGTGAGAGTTCGATTTCGGCTGGCGCGCAAAGAATTACGGCGTCGTGGCGGGAGAGGAAATCCCATCCCAGGATGACGTCGTGAGAGCATGCCGCAATTATGATGAACTCGACGTCGTACAGAACGTCCTGAATGACGACGCGAGCAGTGCATACTGCTGTAGGATGAATACTCTGGGAGCTGGTGGTACGGAGGGACATCCCAGAAAGTGGCGTCATCACTTTTCGAAGTAAGCGGCAAAGTTTTGCGTCCATAACGGATACAGCGGCTCCAGTATCGATAAGGGCCGATGCGCGAACACCGTCCACAAGCACGTCGATTACATTCGATGGACTTCGCTGAGGGCTTTCACAGTTCGATAGCGTCGCAGCCCTTGCCTCCTGGACTGCGACGACTAGTTTTCCTGCTCTCGTGCGACCGAACGTGGCCGCATGGGTGACAGTGCTCGACGTCGTGGAGACGGAGAGCGGCGAGTAGCTGGAGGTGGGCGTGACGTCGGCGACATAGGTGGAGGTGGGTCGTAGAATGCACGGCTTGACTGGCTGGTGACAGGTGACGCGACTCGAGGCGGCTGCACGCGTTGTCAATAACGTGCTACGTGACCGGCGTAACCGCAAGCAAAGCAGATGGGCCGGTTGTCGGTGGTGCGCCATCGGTTCGCCGGGGTAGGTCCCGCCCATGTCGCAGGACGCGATTGACTGGTCGGCTGCTGAAATGACTGTATGGTGGACTGCAGTCGGGGCCGAGGGATGGCGTCAGCATATGTAGCCGGCACACCCGCCTCAAAGAACGGAGGTCTAGCGGCGGCTTCGGCGCAACTCATTGGGGCAGCCGCAGGAATTACTTGGGGCGTCCTGGCGACAACTTGACCGTAACTCTGGGGCGCAGCAGCCGGAGGTTGCGGGTGGTACTCAGGCATGACCTCCGCAATTTCCTGCTCAATCGCTCGGCGAAGAGCAGGAAGAAGGGTGGTCGACGACTGTTGAACGTGCTGCTGGTGGGCAAAGGCGAGGAGGGAGACCTGGCGTGCAATTTCCTCGCGCACGAATGACTTGACTTCTGCCAGCAACGCGGCCTGGTCAGTTATTGCCGCCAAGCCAGCAAGCTCTGCGTCGCGTGATGGGGATCGTTGGGTCATCGAACGCTGCCGGCGGAGGTCCTAGTAGCTCTGGCACAGCGTTATGACCTCGGCCACTGTGGCAGGGTTTTTGGCGAGGAGCATGGTGAAGGCATCGTCGTCAATGCCTTTCATTACGTTCCGGATCTTGTCAGACTCAGACATGGTCCCGTTGGCCTTCTTACACAAGTCGAGGACGTCTTCGATATAACTTGTGAAAGATTCACCGGCCTGCTGAGATCGTTCACGTAAGCGCTGTTCGGCTTGCAGCTTACGAACTGCTGGGCGGTCAAAGACGCTGATGACGGCGGTCTTGAAATCGGACCAAGTCGCAAAATCGGACGCGTGGTTGTTGTACCACAAGCTTGCTACGCCCGCGAGGTAGAATACCAAGTTGCTTAACTTGCCTTCTTCGTCCCATTTGTTGGGGATGCTGACGCGCTCGTAAATTGCGAGCCAGTCCTCCACGTCGGTGCTATCGGCGCCAGTGAAGATAGGTGGATCGCGTATACGGGGGACACCGGGACATGTGCTCGTTGCGAGAGGAGGCGTTTGCTGGGCGGCGTCTTGAGGCATGGTAGATGGCAGGGTACGGGATCGGAGCTCCAGGGGCATTGAATGTGGAGCAGACCACTCTCCACCAAATTGTTAAGGTGTTTAATAGACAGCACTGAACGACAATGAGTAATGGCGACAGTCACGGCAAGGCACGAACTCCCTGCGCGAGCGGCGTTCTTTTTCAAGCAACCAAAGAGGACGACCCACTAGAAGGCGCTGGAGAGGGTAACCCATTACCATGTCCCAAGGCTTCTCTACAATATATATATATTGTCACGTGGTCGTGACGTCGACGAAGGCAGCAGTCGGTGTTTGCAGGATGAAAGTGTTTATTTGGCCGAACTTGTGGCCGGAAAATGAGAACTAGAACTACAGCAGTACACGCTGTACAATGATAGCGGCGAACAGGGCGTCGTTCGTCGATCAACTGACAAGTGGTGAAGCGCGTCGGCTTTTATACAGGCGCTATCGAACTTTCCAGCGATATCGCTGCTTGTTGCGCATGTTCTAGAATAAGCTCGAGCGTTCGCGTCTTGCGCGCAATCTTAACAAAACGATCTACTAATCTCATGAAGCTTCTCGAACACTGAGGCGCGGTTCGCGCTGAGCGTCGCTGGCAGTCTTTGTGGGCGAAAACGGAATACAACAAAAGTGATAACAAGGAACGCACGTGGCAATGCCCCCCTCTGAAAAAGCATCGTCCCGATGCTTAAAACAGAACATGGGGGGGGGGGGTATGGTCAATGCATGCAACAATAGCAAAAAAAAAGAAAGTACAATAAACAATAATCGCAAGCAAGAAAGTACAATAATAAAGGAAAAGTACAGCCTTCAGATCACTAACGCGCGTAATACGGCTTGAGGCGCACGACATGGACGACTTCAGGTCGTGCACGGCGCTGCTGAGAGTTCGTAATGCCGTCAGGGACAACCTCGTAGTCGAGTGCGCCGAGGCGTCGAAGTACCCTGTACGGTCCGAAGTATCGTCGAAGAAGCTTCTCACTAAGTCCCCGTCGGCGTATTGGCGTCCATACCCACACACGGTCACCGGGTTGGTATTCCATGTGGCGTCGCCGAAGGTTGTAGCGGCGGCTGTCAGTCGTCTGCTGGTTCTTAATCCGTAGGCGGGCGAGCTGTCGTGCTTCTTCGGCGCGCTGTAGGTAGGTGGTCACGTCGATGTTTTCCTCGTCGGCCACGTTTGGTAACATGGCGTCGAGCGTCGTTGCCGGGCTCCGTCCGTAGACCAACTTGTATGGCGTCATCTGCGTCGTTTCCTGTACGGCCGTGTTGTACGCGAAGGTCACGTACGGAAGGATGGCATCCCACGTCTTGTGTTCGACGTCAACGTACATGGCCAGCATGTCGGCGATGGTCTTATTTAGACGCTCGGCGAGGCCGTTGGTCTGTGGGTGGTACGCGGTGGTCCGGCGGTGGCTTGTGTGGCTGTATTCCAAGATCGCCTGAGCTAGGTCAGCCGTAAACGCCGTACCTCTGTCGGTGATGAGAACCTCTGGGGTGCCGTGTCGAAGGACGATGCTCTCAACGAAGAACTTGGCTACCTCAGCGGCACTGCCTTTGGGCAGGGCTTTTGTTTCGGCGTAGCGGGTGAGGTAGTCGGTGGCCACGACGATCCATTTATTTCCGCAAGTCGACGTTGGGAACGGCCCCAGGAGGTCCATCCCGATCTGCTGGAATGGTCGCCGAGGAGGCTCGATCGGCTGGAGGAAGCCGGCTGGTCTTGTGGGCGGTGTCTTTCGTCGCTGACAGTCTCGGCACGTCCTTACGTAGCGAGTGACGTCGGCGGCAAGGCGTGGCCAGTAGTACTTTTCCTGTACTCGTGCGAACGTGCGGGAAAGACCGAGGTGTCCAGCCGTCGGGTCGTCGTGCAGGGCATGCAGAATTTCTGGTCGCAGTCCTGAAGGTACAACGACAAGGTAGCTGGCTCGGGCAGGAGAGAAATTCTTCTTTACGAGGACGTTGTTTTTCAAGGAAAATGATGCCAACCCTCGCCTGAATACTTTTGGGATAACGATGGTCCTGCCCTCCAGGTATTCAACTAGACTCTTCAGCTCCGGGTCGGCTCGCTGTTGTTCGGCGAAGTCGTCGGTAGTTATGGCTCCCAAGAAGCTGTCATCATCGTGGTCGTCGGGCGGTGGTGGGTCGACGGGGGCACGAGACAAGCAGTCGGCGTCGGAGTGTTTCTTTCCGGACTTGTAAACGACGGTAATGTCGAATTCTTGAAGTCGTAGGCTCCACCGTGCGAGCCGACCTGAAGGGTCCTTCAAGTTAGCTAGCCAACACAATGCGTGGTGGTCGCTCACAACTTTGAAGGGCCTGCCGTAGAGGTAGGGGCGAAACTTGGATGTAGCCCAGATGATCGCTAGGCACTCCTTTTCCGTTGTGGAATAGTTCGCTTCTGCCTTTGATAGCGACCGGCTAGCATAACTGATCACCCTTTCCTGCCCGGCAGTCTTCTGCACAAGGACGGCGCCGAGTCCTACGCTGCTTGCGTCGGTGTGGATTTCCGTATCGGCGTATTCATCGAAATGCGCTAGTATCGGAGGCATCTGAAGGCGTCGTTTCAGTTCTTCAAATGCTTCGATTTGCGCCGTTTCCCACTTGAATGGCACGTCGCTCTTCGTGAGGTGAGTTAGCGGCTCGGCGATTCGTGAAAATTCCTTGACGAAGCGCCTGTAGTAGGCGCACAAGCCGAGAAAACGGCGCACGGATTTGGTGTCGCTGGGTGGCGGGAAGGCAGCGATGGCAGCTGTTTTCCGCGGGTCTGGGCGAACACCATCCCTGCTGATAACGTGACCCAAAAACAAGAGCTCCTCGTACGCGAAGCGGCACTTTTCAGGCTTCAAAGTGAGGCCGGAGGTCTTGATTGTTTCAAGTACAGCTTCAAGGCGCCGGAGGTGTTCGTCGAAGCTTGAGGCAAACACAACGACGTCGTCCAAGTACACGAGGCACGTCTGCCACTTCAAGCCAGCCAGCACTGTGTCCATAACACGTTGGAATGTCGCAGGTGCCGAACAAAGACCGAAGGGCATGACCTTGAACTCGAAGAGGCCGTCTGGTGTTATAAAGGCCGTCTTTTCTCGGTCTCTCTCGTCGACTTCGATTTGCCAGTAGCCGGTCTTGAGGTCCATCGACGAAAAGTACTTCGCGTTGTGGAGTCGATCCAGGGCGTCGTCTATCCGTGGTAGAGGGTACACGTCCCTCTTCGTGATTTTGTTCAGGCGACGATAATCGACGCAGAAACGTAGGGTTCCATCCTTCTTCCTCACTAACACTACGGGAGACGCCCACGGACTCTTGGACGGCTGGATGATGTCGTCGCGTAGCATTTCGTCGACTTGCTTCTTAACGGCGTCCCTTTCTCGCGTCGAAACCCGGTAGGGACTCTGACGGAGTGGTCGAGCATTTTCTTCCGTTATGATACGGTGTTTAGCAAGGGGCGTTTGCCGGACCCGTGATGACGACGAGAAACAGTCCTTGTATTTCTTCAGAAGGCATCGGAGCTGTTGGTTTTTAGTCGGGCGGGAAGGCTTGGATTTACGTCGAAGGATGGCTCAGGCATTGCGGTTGTCGTTGTAGCTTCGTCAGAATCTGAAAAGGCAAACGCATCGCTGACAGCCAAGATTTCTTCGATGTACGCAATCGTCGTGCCCCTGCTCAGGTGTCTGTATTCTTGGCTGAAATTCGTTAGCATCACGCTTCCTTTCCCTTCATACAGCCGAGCAATGCCTCTTGCGACGCAAATGTCACGGTCTAGCAGCAAACCCTGATCGCTCTCGATGACACCTTCGATGCATTCAGCCGTTTCGGTGCCGACGGGAATTATGATGCTGGATCTAGGAGGAATGGTGACTTGATCCTCGAGCACGTTGAGGGCATGTTGACATGGGTTCGTATCCGGCGGTGTCGCTTTCTCCGACGATAGGGTTATCGACTTGGTTTTAAAGTCGATGACGGCGCCGTGGTCACTTAGGAAGTCCATTCCAAGTATCACATCCCTGGAGCAGTTTTGTAGGATTACAAAGCTCGCAGGATAAGTCCGGTTGTTGATAGTGACTCTCGCCGTGCAGACACCAATCGACGTTATTAGATGGCCTCCAGCGGTCCGGATCTCGGGGCCTTCCCAAGCAGTCCTAACTTTCTTCAGCTTCGCGGCGAACGGTCCACTGATGACAGAATAGTCGGCTCCGGTGTCGACGAGAGCTGTGACACTGTGGCCGTCGATAAGGACGTCGAGGTCGCTAGTTCGTCGTCTTGCATTGCAGTTAGGTCGTGGCGTCGGGTCACGGCTACGTCGGGTTGTTCCGCTGCTTCCCCGTTGCGTTGTCAGGTCCACTTCGGTCCGCGAGGCTTCGTCGTCAGGGCTCTGTCTGGTTCGCGTCGGGTCTTCAAGGTTTCGTCGTGGCGTCGTCGTCGGCGGCGGAGGATCTTCGATGCTTCGTCGTACAGCAACCGCACCTCCATCGGTTGCTGCCCTTAGTTTTCCGGATACGGGCTAGGCGACCGGCCCCGGAACGGGCCAGTGTACTGGCGGCGTTGGGGAGAAGCGTAGCGGCCTGGCGACGGCGATCGGGAAGGTCCTCGAGGGGTCCACTGCGCTCCTGCCAGATAGTCGGCGATGTCACGTGGTCGTTCACCCTGCTGTGAACGCGGCGCGTCGATGGCGAACCCGCGCAGTCCCATCCGTCGATACTGGCAGCGGCGGTAGGTGTGGCCGGCTTCTCCGCAGTGGTAGCAGAGTGGACGATGGTCGGGGGCGCGCCAAACGTCGGTCTTCCTCGGCGTGTATCGCTGGCCGGTTGGCGGGCGGTATGGCGTAGGTGGTGGCGGCGGTGGTGCCTGGCGGCGGAACTGCTGTGGCGGCGCGGCGTCTTGACGCGGGCGAGGAGGGGGGGCGTTGCGTCGGGCTGCAGCAGCATAACTCATTGCTTGAAGCTGCGGCGGTGCCGGCTGAGGAACACCCAGTGACTCTTTGATTTCCTCGCGGACAATGTCTGCGATCGAATCCACTTGAGGCTGCGGCGAAGGTAACAGCTTGCGCAACTCCTCCCGCACGATCGCTCGGATGGTTTCGCGCAAGTCGTCGGTGGCTAGTGAGTGCACTTCGGAATAGGTTGCAGACAGCGGCGAGCGGTTGTACTGTTTCGTCCGCATGTCCAGTGTCTTTTCAATAGTCGTAGCCTCGGTGAGGAATTCGGCGACCGTCGTGGGCGGGTTGCGGACAAGTCCCGCAAAAGTTCTTGTTTGACACCCCGCATGAGCAGGCGAACTTTTTTGTCTTCCGCCATCGCAGCGTCGGCCTGACGGAAAAGTCGAGTCATCTCTTCCGTGAAGATGGTGACGTTTTCGTTTGGCAGCTGCACCCGGGTCTCCAGCAAAGCAGCGGCCTTTTCCTTGCGGACGATGCTCGCGAAGGTATTGAGGAACGTCGTCCGAAAGAGGTCCCAGGATTGAAGGCTCGATTCATGGTTTTCGAACCACGTCTTCGCGGCGTCTTCTAAGTAGAAGTAGACGTGGCGCAGCTTCTCTTCAGTGTCCCAGTGGTTGAAGGCGGCGACTCGCTCGTACGTCTCCAGCCAGCTCTCCGGGTCTTCAAACGACGATCCACGGAAAGTTGGTGGCTCCCTTGGCTGTTGCATCACTACCGTTGTAGGTGTCAGGGGGTCTGTCATCGTCTCGGCGGTAGATGTGACGGTCTTCGGCTGCCTGGCGTTTTCGGGAAGGAGCCCGTACTCTGGTTGTAGTCCCTTCTGCCGGCGGCTGGTTCGAGGATCCGGGTTGACCTTAGAGTCTTCGCGGCTTGGGCTTGGGTCAGCGCTCCGCGGTGGCGTCCGGATCATGAAGCAGCACCTCCACCAGATGTCACGTGGTCGTGACGTCGACGAAGGCAGCAGTCGGTGTTTGCAGGATGAAAGTGTTTATTTGGCCGAACTTGTGGCCGGAAAATGAGAACTAGAACTACAGCAGTACACGCTGTACAATGATAGCGGCGAACAGGGCGTCGTTCGTCGATCAACTGACAAGTGGTGAAGCGCGTCGGCTTTTATACAGGCGCTATCGAACTTTCCAGCGATATCGCTGCTTGTTGCGCATGTTCTAGAATAAGCTCGAGCGTTCGCGTCTTGCGCGCAATCTTAACAAAACGATCTACTAATCTCATGAAGCTTCTCGAACACTGAGGCGCGGTTCGCGCTGAGCGTCGCTGGCAGTCTTTGTGGGCGAAAACGGAATACAACAAAAGTGATAACAAGGAACGCACGTGGCAATATATATATATATATATATATATATATATATATATATATATATATATATATATATATATATATATATATATATGTGTGTGTGTGTATGTGTATGTATATTCTACATTATCATATAGGTCCTCGTGGTATTTAAAGGGGATAACATTATCGCGAGCCTTCGAAATTATGCCTATTAGGCCTTGCCTGCGAGTATAGAGCGTAGAAATCCACGATAAGTTCATTTCTGGCATGAATATCCTTAGTCATACTACACTACTGTTTCTGTGAGAATTCGCCGACTGATATATTGT
Organism: Rhipicephalus sanguineus; assembly: GCF_013339695.2. Classification (NCBI taxonomy): domain Eukaryota; kingdom Metazoa; phylum Arthropoda; class Arachnida; order Ixodida; family Ixodidae; genus Rhipicephalus; species Rhipicephalus sanguineus. The sequence goes on along the minus strand of NC_051179.1, from coordinate 172,552,530 downwards.
CACGGAAAAAACAAAGACTGCGTGTACGAGCGCGATTCCTTGCTATTCTTATAACACGTAGAAAACGCGCTATTTCTCAAATCAATTCATATCATAGCTTGAGAATAAATTCGGTCATAACCTTGCATCTTCCTATGCACAAGCAATAAGCAGCTGAAAACAGTTCAGCTAATGGTTTAATTATTTTGTCTTGGCTATGACCGTTTGAACCAAAGGTAAACTGTGAGAGAGAAAGTATACAGTTAACGAGAGTTATATGCAATTTCAATGCATAAAACAGAAAAACAGCAGTGAATTCGGTCATAGAGACGAGCTGTGGTATGTGGGCGCAAAATGCACGTGTACCGGAGTACGGTACACGATTAAGAATTGCCCAACGCGCTCCGCCAGCGGTATAGAAGCGCTGCGCATATTCGCAAGGTTTATTTCGTGCGCATACGTAAATTACAGTCGAAGTTGCCCAGAGGAAGGCCGCAATGTTAGTTTAACTTGCAAATAGCTCTTCGTGTAATCAAAAAGATATGTGAAAGTTGGCTCGGACCTGGAACAAAATGTTTATGCGCCTTCGCTGCTTTGTCTTCCTGATGTATTTCCTGAATTTTAAAGCAGAATAGCGAAAATTCGTGTGACTGTTGCCACACTGGGGGGCAATGCTTGCGCTGGGTCTCAACGCCTGGACAATCAGATACGAGGACGTCCCACTCGGCATTCTTTCAGGGAACAGACGTGTATGTACCGCAATTTACGAGCACTGTCGCTAGACTGACATCAACAGCATGAAGAGAAAGAAAATGTAATTAATACCGTTATGAGAATAGCGCGCTAGTTTGACCGCGCCACTGAAACGATGCGAGCTTGGCAGACACGAGACCTGATCTTTGTACGCGAAAAACATCCATCATATATAATTTCCCAATCGGTATTTTAATTCCCAATATCGTAGTTGCTTCAACGCTCGGTGATCCAAAAGTACATGCACCCTTATATGACGCGCGCAAAACTATTTGAATCCGAGTCAACCTTGTGAAGGTATTTTGACATGCTCTCACGCCATGATATTTTAGGCCGGGGAAGAAGAAGACGACGTATGAAAGGCTGGATTCCCAACGCCCATCTGTAATTTTCAGTCTTTTTTAGCAAGAGCAGAGCTCATCTTTTCATTTCTGTGCCTCGACCTCAACGAACAACGGTCTGGGGGCCACCGTCCTTCGAAGCATGTACAGATACCGACTACCGAAATGGGTTGGCCAGAAGCAGCAGCGCGGCGGCCCTCGATGATGCCCTTCATGATGCTGTAATGGCACCCACCACAAGTAATCAGGCATCAGGTCAGCAGGTTCATTCTATAGACCACAAAGAAGATGAACAAGCAAGGAAAAGGCTGCGTGACGATGACGCTCAGTCAAGGGCTTCTACAGAAGACAACAACGAGATGAACCAGACAGCCTTCACTTTTGCCTCCTACAAAAAGAAAAGAGCCGCAGGTGTTCCTGTCATATTCAAGCCAACTAAACCTGACAGAAGCTTCTGGAAAGTCAACCCAAAAGTCCTGGCTTCTGCAGTCGTGGCAACAGCCCAACAAAAGGTACTCAGCCATCGTCTCAACAAGGATGGCGGCCTCGTGGTGACAATGTCTTCAGTTCCTCCAGCTTAGCGCATCCTCGCGGTGACAGACCTGGCGGGTATTGCTGTAGAAGCACGAGTTGCATACTCCTCTGCCACGTGCGGGAGGACGTCCCTGTTGAGTACTCGGATGACGACCTCAAGGAGTATTTGAGCGAACAAGGGGCCATATCTGCTAAAAGGCAAGTTGCTTACATTCCAAACGAAAATGGTGTTTTAACGGAGACCCGAGGAAGCTCGGTCATCCCCGAATTCTCTAAAGACGCCCGTTTACGAAACCGAGTGTCATTTTGATTCCGCAGTCATCCTGTAACGGAATATATAGATCCGCTACTCAGTGTTTCAGATGTCAAAGGTGTGGACATACAGCGAAATATTACTGCAAGATATGCGCTGGCGCACATATGCACAAGGAGTGTACGTCACGTTCTCAGCCTCGATGTGCAAACTGTGGAGCTGACCATGCAGCATCATATGGCGGGTGCCCAAAAAAAAAAAGCAGCTACTCTAGCACGGACAATGAAGCAAGTCCAGGAAAAAGCGCGGAAACGACGAGAACCACCACCGAATCCGGATGTGACATTTACATCTACAAATCAAAAGCAATAAGATACAGTACAGCGCAGTGACAAAAGCTCGAAAACGTCCTTTGCATCAGTCTTGAAAGGAAACCAGAAGAGATTATCTGCAAAGAGCCAAGAAAAGTCCTCAAGCGATCTAGATACAAGTCAACAACAAATGTCCCCAAAGTCGCAGCAGAACAGGAAGAGCCAAGGAAAGCTGTTGGGTGACAGCACCGTGCAGGACATTCAAGTATGCTGATCGCCATGATGTTCGCGGCAATCAAGGCTCTCCTATGTGCCAACTTATCGTTGAAAGACATTCCAGAGGTACAGGCAGTCCTGGCTTTTGAACCACTAGTGACGACTTCTTTCACGGCACAACGCCGTGGTTCTTCTGAGTAACAACCATGGACTCGTTACCAATCGACTCGCCAGTGGTGTCCACCAATAAGCACTTCCACACATGTACTATATTCCAGTGGAATGCTCGTGGTTTGCGGTCAAAGTTACCAGACTTTAAGTATCTTGCGCGAGTGTACCGTTTCCCGTTCAGGGACATTTCCGAGTCTCGCGTCGACGAGCAGTTTAGGTTAAAGGCTTAATATTTTCGTCATTCCAGGCGACAAAGCGGAATTAGCAGAATCGTTGTTGGATTTCGAAATGACGTACTTGCATCTGTGACTGACATAGGACCAAATGACAAGAATGAATACGTTTCCGCAAGCAAAATGATTTGATCTGAAGTGTTTACCCTAATCGGCGTATACTTGGAACCAGGATCACCGTTCGACGAATCAAGACTAGAAAACGTGTTGACAAGCACTCAGTGTCCACATATTATTTGTGGCTATTTCAAAGCACATAACGAGATCTGGGGTAGTTCATATACATGCGCTCGTGGTGCTAGGCTGGCCAAACTTTTTGCAAAATACAATGTAGAGCCTTTAAATGATGGCAGCATAACTTACCTGAAAAATCCGAAGACTATCAGCTGCGTTGATGTCACATTCGTATCAAGTCAAGTAATCCCAATGTTTCGCTGGTGCATAGACTTCGACACTCAAGGAAGCGATCACTACCTTATTCCAATCTCTGACCGTCATCTTCGGACGTCGCTTAAGAAAGCGACACTGGAGTTGGTAGACTGGGACGCTTACACCGCAGTGGTAGACAAAGGGATCACAGCCTCCACTACGAAAGCACAATTTATACCGACAATAGCTGATTGCCTAAAAGAAAACCACCCGCTCTGTCGTTAAACGTTGTAATCTGCCAACGAACGACGAAGAATTCGAGAAGTTATGTGCCATTCGAAGGCGTGTCGAAAGGAAAGCTCTGCGTACAAAAAATATTGAAGACCTCACAGCTAGCCGACGGGCACAAAGAGACATACGACGTTACTTAAGCAAACTGAAACCAAAAAAGGTGGAAAGATTTTTGTGGTACGCTGGATATACGAAAACCGCTGAGAAATATCTGGCGAGTGATCAGAGGCATTCGCAAGGAGCCGCAACAGCTTTACACTTTCCTCGCGCTGTCACTCGTGAGCGCGCATGGCTGAAAGAGGTAGCAGAGCAACACTGTAGGCTCCTTTCCAGCGGGGCAACACCATATATGAACATTGCAAATCGTCAGACTCGTACTCCTCGAGCGTCTTTTCCTGACTTAGAGGAACTTTTAACAATTGAAGAGGTCAAGGCAGTAATCGGCGACACGAACAAGCGATCAACTCCTGGCCATGACGGCGTGAGTTATGCAGCCCTCGCACTTGTAAGCCCCTCATCTCGCCTACGTCTTCTTGTCTACTATAACGCCTCGTGGATAAGTGGGGAGGTTCAGAAGGAATGGAAACTAGCCTATGCTATCCCTATATTGAAGCCAGGAAAGCAGCCAACAAATTACTGCCTCCTTCAGACCCATATCTCTACTTAATTGCGTAGCGAAGCTATTTGAAAAAAAAAAGTGATTCACAAACGACTCAATTGGTTTCTGGAAACTAAGAAAATTTACACGGAGGAAACGAATGGCTTCCGTCAAAATAGGTGTTCCATTTACAATGTCATTGACTTGATCTCATCAGTTGAAGAATTGTTTTGTGGGACCACACCTACTGCGTTATTTTTAGACATTAAGGCCGCGTATGATTCCGTCTATCATAAAGCAATACTTGACGCTTTGGAAACCCTTGGTCTTGGACGACGGCTTTACGCATGGGTTGCAGATTATCTTCAACGGCGCCAACCTTTCATGTGTACAGCGAAAAGCCCTACAACATTTCATGCCGTCGAAAAGGGAGTACCGCAAGGAGCTGTGTTGAGCCCGGTATTATTTAATCTAGCACTTATCCATCTGAAAAGGACCTGCCCCGTGGCGTCAGCATCACACTGTATGCGGACGATATCTGCATTGGGAGAGCGGCGCGTTCCCGCAGAAACACCCAACAACGTCTCCAGGGAGCGCTGGCAAACGTATCCGCCTACCTAAATTCAAGAGGTCTCAAACTGTCCCCCGACAAAAGCGTTGCTATGGCTTTCTCCAGGAGAATGGAAAAATACCCACTAGTGTTGGGTGGTCGCCCCCTTCCATACGTGAAGACACAAAGTTTGCTTGGGGTGACGATTGATAGGAATCTCACATGGCATCCTCAAGTGAAGAAACTTACTGAGATTTCGTCGGCGTCGCAAGTATAGCGATTTTTAGCCGGGTCACAGTGGGGCAACAACTGCCGACCAATGGTGCTTCTCCAAATGGCCTACGTCGACGGGACCTTGGTTATTACCTGCCCATCCTGCATAATATGTTTTATACAAGCAAGAGAAAACTGGAGCCAACACGCAACGACTGTCTTCGAATATGTTCTGGCCTTCCAAAGAGATCGTCTCGAATAGCAACTGTAGCAGAAGCCGGATGCCTGCCTCTTGAATTGATATCTTCGCAGGGGACACTTCGGATTCACCTCAGACACATTATTCACAACAAGACCCAATTAAAAAAAATATTTATCATGTAAATGCTACATCTAGCTTCGGGCTGGCTCTCGGAAGAAGCATATGCGCGCGTATTTCGATCCCTGCTCAGGCGTCACCTATTATGCCAAAGAACATCTCACCCTGGACGCTGTCACCACTAGAAATTGTGCCATATGTCCCCAGAATCACTGTAAAAAGGAAAATGCCCCAAGCAGCAACTCATCAGGTAGCGTCGTAGTATATGTATAAAGAATACGCAACCGAAACGCACATATTCACAGATGATCCTACAATCCAACGTAGATCGAGGTACGGAGTTTTTGTGTCCTCTGCAAGAAAATCCCTCTTGTATCGTCTTGAAGAGTGGCATCTGCGTCAGCTGAGCTATATGGCATTAAAGAGGCTCTTATGTTTATACTACGACAGCAGCTGCCAAAAACATGGGTGATATAATACGGATTTTAAAGCAGCCCTGCAAAGTTTGTGGAACAGGTATACGCATGGTAATCACCAAAGTGTAACATCTGATATCGCCTATCTTCATCACGAGGCTAAGATTGCAGGACATTGCATTAAGTTCCAATGGATACCTGGCCATGCTGGTATTTCAGGAAACGAAAAAGCGGATGAAGCAACCCGAAAAGGACTCCACTACCGGAATTTCAGAAGAATATTTTTATAAAGTCGACGCCCCGAACATCGCAATAAAATATGCCTGTCAAGGCATATTTCTGGAATCTGCCGCTCCACCAAGATGACCGTCTGCGAAGCATTGACACTGAAGTGAGAGGGAAAATTTCCCCAACACTTCCTCGCCAACTTGAGACGCTGTACCATCGTCTTCGACTGAACGTGGCATGCACGAACGGTTCTTTGTACCGCATAGGGCGCACCACTAGTCCCTGCTGTGATAACTGCGGCAGCATAGAGACAGTGGAGCACATATTACTGGAATGTTCAGCGTACCGCGATGCGAGAGAATTGTTTTAACGACAAATGGACATGAGCTGCCACGATCAGCTAACGTTACACGACATATTAGGCCCAGTGGCCGGCCCTTCAAAGCAGCGACGGGATTTACAGTCGCTGTTTAATTACCTGTCAAAAGTTGGCCAAGTCGGAAAGCTTTAATGGTTGGCTATGTCGCATAGCAAAGCTTAAACTTACCGGGCACCCTCGCTCTAAATATTTCTATCAGGTTCACTTGCGCATTTGAGTTTTTTATAATTTTTTATTATTTCCTTCCCTCTCTTTTTAGTCCGTCAATCCCATTCCCCTACACAGAGCAGCATGCCAGCGGTATACAAACGCCGGGAAGAATCTGTTTTTCTAATAAAGAGCCTCTCTCTCTCTCTCTCTCTCTCTCTCTCTCTCTAGGACGGCTAGAGTTGCTTATTATTAAAAATTATTAAAAACGAAGAAAAAATATCGAACGAGCGTTGATTTTTTTTTCGCGACAGTTCGCGGTAACTTTATATTCTTTTAGGTGATTCAGTGATCGGTGGAAAGTGCCGCTGTTTGCCGCAATAGATAATCTGCAATGTCAAGGCTGATACGAGATTTCTAAGCAACCTTCTCAAGCCTCGAATTTTTGACAGTACCTAATTACTGGGGTTGGGATGAGCAGCTTTGAAGGCATCTCTAATTAGGGTTATTTGAAAAAAAGAAGAAAAGAGTATGCGGCCGACTCTTTGGCACGGCACTGCGTCAGGGCGTGTGCCCTTGTGTGGCGCGTGACGTCATTGTGTATGATATTTCCACACAACCGAACCACAGCTCAGTCATAAATTATGTGGACCTACATACATCTAGTTTCTTCTTATCTGCTTTTTTTGTCGCAGCAAAGGGAGCAAGTGCGACGTATCCGCATCAATTATAATAACCATTCGTTTTCATTCATGCTCCAGTATGTCTATTGCATTTTGTATCCCAGCCCAGGCGCATCGAAGCATGAAAAAAAAAAGAACAGCCACAATAATAGCTATGTTGCTATGAGAAAGCTTTTGATATGGGTGGCAAATGTTTGCGGCCGCATAGTGCATTGGTTGGGCTGGTATTGTGTCGCGAGAGAGGCAAGACATTTAGAATAAAGTTTCGCGCTCACTGTTAGTGTTTGCGCTTACAACTCCATGGCGGTACGAAAAGGCAAGGTAATAGGAATAATGATTAACCCTTTGATGCCTGAATTATAAAAGCGCCGCAGAAAAAATTTGTTTTTCATTTTTGAGCTTTAGATAGCAACTTAACTTAAATGAGCAGTTGTATTACTCAAAATGCAACTTTAATGCATACTTTTAAATATGTCGCGAATTCGCGACAAGCGACACTTAAGTCAATAGTAGCTCAATATGTTCAATGCAACGCAGGTACGGCATCGCCGCATCAATGAAGCGGATCTCTTCAGGGCGACGTAACTTGGCGTCGTCATTGTTGTTAAATGCAAGTTTGACTTTATTGCCTCCTACCAGTCACGTGACATCGTGTCGGCCACCGTGTGTGCCCTAGACTCCGCCGCCCAGTATAGCCGACTTCTTGAGAGCCGACAGAACGGCATGAAGGCGACGGCACCGAGAAATACATCTAGCTCACCACGAAACAGAGTCAGTCCTTTGTTCGAATTTTTCTGCGTCGCAAATAGATTGCTCTGCTGAACGATGTGTTCCGTGAAGGTGTCATAAAAAATTCCTTGAAATATACAATAAGAGCTCGGAGGATGAGGATGAGCGGTTTTACAGTGTAGCATTTCCCGCTGTTCTTGACAGTTTTTTTTCCCCACCGCACTGCATGTTTTAGAGAGGCACTAGCTTGGCTGGTCTACCACATCTCCCTCTTCATCCTCACTGCTCGATGAAGACACTCGTGCTTGTGCATGGAGATCAGGATCGACATCGTCGTCTTCGCTGTCATTGAGACAGCTGTTTTCATTTTTATCTTCAGGTGGCAAGCGCGTGCTAAGCCTTTTTTTCCCATTAAATGAGCGGAAGTCCATCATGAACTTGTCATACCGGCAGTCATCCCTCATAGACTCAAATGCCGGATGTCGCGAATTTGCGACATACCAGAGAAGCGAGGACCGCGCAGGAAATAACGTACTTCAAATCAACGTGACATGTCGTGTGCAAGCTCTTGTATGCGTGCACATCGAAAAAATTTCATAGGAGATCGAACTTACGTCCCTCGGGCAGAAAAGAACGAAGAAGTGAGAGCTGTTGCACGTGCTTCGCGCTTTCCGGCATCTGCTACACAACACTGGGTCCCAGCTTGCAATATCTTACATGCAATGGCGCCAGATGCCTCGTGCTGAAAGCTACGTTCGCCTCAAATACGTGACAGCCGCCGCTGAAGGCATAAACGCGTTTCGTGTGTTTCTTATTCGGCGTCTTTCAGTATGTCGCGAATTCGCGACAACCGGCAGTAAAGGGTCAAGATCGGATGGAGGAATTGGCCTTCACTGGACGCGTAGTTTAAAGGTCGCATTTAAAGAGTTTATTGTTAACAAAATTGTCAATCATCCCCATCGTCTCTGCGAGCCTAACTTACTTGCCGTCGTCGGTCAAGACAATCCAACTTTCAGTAAGACTTCAAGAGCTTCGAAATTGACAGCAAATCTTACAGACTCATTGAGATATTTAGGTCATTCTATGTCCTTTGGCTGAGACGGGAAAACCTGATAGCCCAAATCATCATTTATTAATTTAAAACTTCATCAGCACCCCAGAAGTCGCGCCTGCTTGTTCCGAGAGGAGGGCGATCGCTTCAGTAGCCGCAGCCGTCTTTCGTTGACGCAAGTATTTCGCGGCACCATGCCCAATCCACAAAACACAAACGCAGCACCTGCCAGAAGAATATGCAGCGATGTTGACAGAGAAATGCACAACGGTATTTCTTTGTGGTGACAAAACGTTTGGGGTCCATATTCTAAATAACATTGTCTGTTGCCATGTGCAGGTACCTCGAGTGACGGAGATCCCTTAGAGGACGCATTCGGGTTTTGATGGAGGTTCACTTGAACGCAAATAATCTCGTATACACTAGCGTTAAAAACGACCAGAAGGTCAAAGCTATGTTGTAGTCCCCCGCTGCGCCTCGCGTGATAGTATTATAAAAGTTTGGGTACACAAAATATCCCAACTAACTTTTTAAACAAGCGCTTGAAACACGGGACGAAACTAGTGGACTTCGACGCGAAGAATTGCACTTCATCGAATGGTATCGACACGACGAATGGTATCGACTTTCCGATTTTGAACAAAGCTCACCTCGAGGCCACCGAGCGTCATCTTCTGTGACGAAATCAACACCAGCGTACAGCTTCTCCTTGAACTCGACGAGATGGTCAGCTTGCGGGAAGTAGGCTGAGAAGCCACTGATAACAATATCGTCTTCCTTCATCGTTACCTGAAAAAACAAACATTGCACAGAATTACGAAATTTTCTGATCTCCAAGGGTTATTCTGAACGCTGGGAAAATGCAGCGTACGATAATTACGGTGCCATGCAGCAGAACAAGACCCAAAGTCACAGCGCAATACTAAAATTAATGATGTGCATATACATTAAACTATTATGTGAAAAAAAGAAATGTACGACTCACCCGCGCAAAACAGCCTATTCTAACATGAGCGGCTAGCAGCAAAAGCGAATGGTTTGTCCAAAGAACGTGGCATCTGTATTTCTAATGCATAGGCCCTCTGTACCGGCGGTGTCACTGAATAATGAACAGTTGCTCGTTGCTGGAGGCATATAAGCTGTGTCCGCCAGGGGTCTCCACTGTCTCGCCGCTAACAGCGACATGCGCTGCCACACTGAGGTCAAAGCTCTCGTGCGCTGCTCCTGTAGAACAGCGAACAAATGTTCTTTGTCGAGCGCGAATATAATGTATATTGCATGTTTCATTTTATTTTTTTTTTCAGATGTAGCTCACATAATTGATATCTTGATGATCCCTCCATTGAAAATTCATTCTGCTGCATGTCGGCGCCCTCAGTAAATTCATTAAAATCAATACCGCGTAGGTCGGCAAAAAAATGTGGAGCTCACTCAAACTCAATCATGGAATATATTTTGCCCGTATGGCTCTCTCCGAGTCAGACTCACTAAAATTTTTCTCAACCGAACTCACTAGGTCTCAAACTCACCTAAGTATTTCTCACTCGGACTCACTCAGACTCAGACTCACGGCTCGATCTGAGTCCGAGTGAGTCGACTCATGAGTCCTTCAGTGTATAATTAGCTTTTTCGATGATGATGTCAACGCACTTCAACGCGATTATCTCGCATAATCTGTAGTCTACGATACGCATATTGATCTCGTACCTTCACATACCAGTAATCAATGATTACAATTCAGTAAAGACATTTTTATAGAAAAATATGACTCACACGAAATATGAAATATTTTATTACGAACCTTCTCTGAAAAATTTTGTGGGGGAGGGGGGGGGTCACGGCACTGCTCTGTTCAATGAATATTGAGCTGGCGTATGAAAGCTAGTGTGTTGAAGTATCTGTGAGTAGAAGCGAGTATTGTGAGCCGTCCTAAGGCTCATGGTAATGCTGAAGTTGAGTAGTTATCACCATACGTCGGCAAAAAAAATGTGAAGCTCACTCAGACTCACTCAAGAAATATAGTTTGTGCTTAGGGCTCATTCGGACTCAGACTCACCAAAAGTTTATTCAACCGGTCTCAATTAGACTCATACTCACTAAAATTTGTCTCAAGCGAACCCACTCGGACTCAAACTCACCAAAAGAGTACTCACTCCCGCTCACTCATACTCATACTCACGGCTTCATTATGAGTCTGAGTGAGTGCGCCGACCTGTGCGCATAAGTTAGTGTGTGCGAGCGCATGTGTTTTCGGCGGCTTAAGTCAAAAGGAATTAATTCTCCTAAGCACATTCTCTGGGAATGTGCGTTTATAGGTGAAGAAAATGCAGTCTGCCGAAATGAAGTTGCGGCGCGATGGACTGCCGCTCTGCGCAGCTGAAACCGCCAAAATCAACTGTGGGGCCACCCAGCAAGCCCGTGAGGCGGCGAGGAGACAGGGTCGCCGGTCCTCCTCCTGGGCGGCCTAGGCTCAGGCCACGAATTTGCCGGAGTTCCTAATGAAGTTGTTTTGTTCAGTTAGTTTGGACAGAGGCACATAAACGAGATTACAAATTTCCAAGCAAGCTCGTCATGAACACGAGTGGGCTTGGTATTTTCGCCTTTGAGTGAATTGACCCCTCCAGGCTCTGGGTATATATTAGTAGAATGAGAATTCCCGACCACCTCATAATTCCGCTAATAAACCTGTGCACCTGGCAAGCACCGCTTGTTCAGAGGAATGGTGTGAAAGAAGATTCGTTTAGGGCACTGCAAGGAGTCTGTTAAGGTTGTGGTTTTTGTTATAAATATTTAACTTACACTTAGCAAATGGACTCAGCAACAGTGAGCAGGAAAACAGGAATATAAAAATGGTAAATGGAAGAATAAAAGTGGCCTACTCACGATATCCAATGACAGTACATTCAGGGTGGACACGAGGGCTTCTTGGTAGTGGGTCATTTATTAAGCGCTGTGTGTCGTCGTACGTTTCTTTCTCGTGTCCATGTCCTTTACCGCACCCCAACGAAGCTTAAGAAATGACACTACATTCGCAACGGAAACAATAAAATATGTAAGGACGATTGAACAGGAGAGGTGAAGCCGCTGACGTTACCCGTGGACAGAGACGGTACATTGATCTCGACGGTCGCGACACCTGGCCTGCGGAAGTGCTTGAGCGGAGACGCTATGCGAAGAAACGTCGAAGCACGACAGTCGAGGTCAACGTAGCGTCTATGACCAACGCTTGTGCCCAAGGAGACATTGGCAGGGTCAGGTATTCGACGCCACTGGGCCCACTACCCCTCTTCTACTTCAATGTATTACGGTGCACCCAGAAGAGCAACATGTGAGGTAAGCAGGCACGTGCTGTTAGGGCGGGAGGGGACGAGGAAGCGCAGGGTGCGCGCCATCTGGTGAGAGCCGGAGCAGGTGCACACAGCGCTAGCCCTATCCTGTAGTGTACGTGAGTAGAACGCTTTGTAAACCGGCGCGTACGTGGCGCGACGGGTAATAAGGAGCGGAAGAGAGCTTGCGGCGAGGAGGACGTGATGTACACGCCAGATGTTCGCGGTCCTATGACATACCTTAGCGTGCACTCTGTCATATACGACCCTTCGCTTAACCCGTTACATCGCTTTTGTGTGCGTTTGCGGCTTTCGTGGGCCTTGATGTATTCTTTAGGTGAACTTTGTACTTCGTGCGCTACCAAAGCCACGCAGAAAGAAACACGTGGTTGGGATCCGATTCGTCAGGTGCCGGATCGAGCCAAATCCGATGGATTGCTCAGATGTAATTTCTTTTATACTAATTCCTACTAATTTTATGACTCGAATTTTTATTTTTGAGATACTATAATGCCTACTCTATCATATAGAGCCCTTCATTCAACGCATTCCAACACTCGTATTTATTATTAGAACTTTCTGTTGGGCTAGTTGGTGATATGTCATCTTGATAATGACGCGCAACTTGGCACTCCCTTATTCACACACACACATTCACACACGCAAGTACTCACGACCACACAGATGCGTTTGATCGTGAGTACGTGCGTGTGTGAATGTGGGAGTGCCAAGTTGCGCCTGGTCTTGAAAATGACCTTTCATATGTATTTTTATTTTTGTCAGGATTTTCGGACAGCTCGCTTAAAGGGCCCCTCACCAGGCCACACAGCAAATTTTAGTTAGGCGCTGGAAGTTGTTGTTTGCCGAATGAAGAGCAGTATGCCGCAAGAATTTTTCAAATCGGTTCATTACGAGCCGAGAAAAACAATAATTTGTAGCGGCGCGAAACCATGATGCGAGAAGGCGAGTTTCAAACCCTTGCCACTCGCCCCGTGTAGCCTTCGTAAGCCAAATCCCTTCCCTGCCCTCTTCACTTGAAACATACGCATGAACACGTCATGCGCCTGCATGGTCACGTGGGCATGACGTGCCCGAGCCAGCCCGAGAACGCGAGCGGCGTTGCACGGCCGCTACCTTTGTTTTATGTAGCGGCCGTGGGCGTTTTGTCGGCGTTCTCTGTGGTGTACTGCCTGTTTCTGCAGGACGGGCATGAAAGTTACGACATTTGTACGGGCACGAGAATAGCGGTATCAGGAGCCAGTGACGCATGAACGTTTACTTGGACGGGGTAGAATAAATGAGCATAATGAGTGCTCGAACGCACCGGAACATTACTTTCGTTTCCAGGGCTGCCGTCTGCTGCGGCAGCCCTGGACCGCGGGGACACGAACGCATGGGAAACGGAGGCACATTAGCCGCGCATCTCGCTGCAATTCACGAAAATAAAAATGAAAAAGACGCACACATTCCCTTTGTGTGTCTCATTATTTCTCTCAAGTTTTATTATTCTATTCAAGCAATCACATGTGTCAAATAATTATCGCAGTGTCACGTACTACTGTTGGCGACGTCAAAGCACAGTCGTCTACGTAGAGGAGCGACGTCACAGCACTACCATCTACGTAGGGCCATTTTCTCATGTACGTCATCCCCTCATTCTCTGGGCGCGCGCCCGCGAGAGGAAGGGCAAGCAGCGTTCACCTTGAAATTTGAGCCATTTCCGCGGCGCGTAGCGTTGCAAATTTTGGCAGACGTGATTTTGAACGCCCAGTGTATGCATTGCTTCATTCTAAAAAGACAGGGCGTGCAAACACGGACACAAGAAAGAAGTCAGGACACCACAAACGGCGTTTGTGGTGTCCTGACTTCTTCTTGTGTCCGTGTTTGCACGCCCTGTCTTTTTAGAATGAATACTTACCAACTAGCTCAGCTCTCTGTTATTCTAAGTATGCATTGCGCTCGTTAGCTGGTGAGGGGCCCTTTAACAGAGTGGTCCCAGCAAAGTGTGTCACCCGGTACTCGTGCCGCTGAGAAAATTCAGTGTCACTGCACCCTGTGAAGGGGGGTGACCAGCGGAGCTGAAATATATCCTTTGGTTGTTTGGGGCTTTCAGTGTGGGCTCCGGCCTTCGCCGGTTGGTTGGTTTGTTGAACCTCAGCTACTTGGCGCAACCCACCTCGGGGAACTGCCATGAAACGGGTGGTACATTATTTTAGAAATAAGATTGTTGTAAGATCCGAATATGTTTAGGAATGAATGGTATAAAAATAATTTCACTGGTCCACTCCAGATTTTCAAAAATTCACAGCATATCCACGGAGTGAATGATGATGAGTGGGCGAAGCTGCGGAGGTTCATTGGTAAACCGTGAATCTTCCGTGAATTCTGCCCAGTACATCATCACCGACGTGAGATCGGGCGCGTTTATACTAAAGGTTCGATGAGAGTTATGACGACTTGAGCTCACATAAATTTTACATGTACGCTGTGAATTTTCATTGTTTAGAAAACCATTGCTTCAGAAAACTTCTAGCGTCTTTCGTTAAGCAGCTGGCGTCTTTTCGTTTTGCTTTAGAAACATGTGGCGTTCTTTCGTTTTGCTTTTAGAAAATATCTGGCGTCTTTCGTTGGTTTATTTCATCAATCAACGGCGTTTTGAACAATATTTTTATTGTTTAATCACGCACAGGAGAAATCTCACCAGGCACTACCTTGGAGGTAAACAATGGCTGCTAATGGGAATGAGAGACACAAGTAGTCGGCTTTTAGCTAACACTTACACTTCTACTTCTACTAACGTTTCCTACTGGAACATGCCAATGGGTGCTAATGGGGAATGAGAGACAGAAGAATTCGGCTTTTAGTTAACGCGCACGCTGCGAATTTTTTATTGTTCAACAACGCACAGGAAAAATCTTTCACCGGCACCACCTTAGAGGTCAAGATCTGGTACTAGCGTTACGACTGGTTACGCACTACGACTACTACGACTACGAGGGACGAACGGGTGCCGCCTTAAGGAGCTTCGCCCCTAAAAAAAAAAGAAAGAAACCAATAGGTTGAAAGAGTGAAATTGTAGATAAACTTAACATTCTATTCTCTTTGTTTCCCGTAAAAAATCGCACACGGCTTCGCAAACGTTCCTGTGACTAAAGCCCGTTTCAGTTGCACCAAAAGAAAGAACCCGAACGCTGATTTCGGGTGGCATCGACGTCTTCTTCGTTGAGTTCGTGAGAACTAGTGAGCGGCGCCTTGAAAGGCGCATCTTTGGCATGCAATTTTTGCTAATGGACAACTTTCGTGATGAACACAATTTTTCGTGTCAACATTATATGTTGTCCTGGAGAGTACTTCTATTCCACAACCACGAAAGTCATCGATGCCTTCGTAGAAAGTGTTCTCTTTTTTACATTTTTTTTCCACCGCGGGTGCAGGGCATTATTATCGTTTTTATATATTCACTTCCTGCAAGTATATGTATCTAGCCCAGTGGTTAAGACACTCGCTTTGGGAGCATGGGTGCCCGGTTCCAAATCCAGTCCGCCAAAAAAAAAATATTTTAACGGAATAGCGTAAAAAGAGCTTGTTGCGCGGAAATTCCGGATCGCCGTCGGCGTCACTGGTTGTAGGCGGAAGAAATCAGCGTTGTCCGTCAGCAAAGTTCAATATAGACGTAAATAAATAAATAAATAGTAAAAATCTGTGGTTTCCGCGGGAATCGAACCAAGGACAACCATTTGGGAAGCGCACAGGTATAATTAATTATCAATATTGGCAACAGCATCAACAAAGTGTGGATGCGCGTGTTGTCTTAAGGGCGCGTAGTGATACTTCGCCAATTCGCATAAGAATTATGGCAGTACTGTGCTGTACCGTACAACTGTAGTGGGCATTTTCCCGGTTTGGCCTATGTACTTCCTATTGTAGGAGAGGGGGATGACGTACGGCATCCTCTCTCCTGCAGTAGGGGAGGCGTTGTTTACGGCATCTCCATCTCCTGCAATAGGAAGTACATAGGCCAAACCGGGAGGTGCATTAATGAGAGACTAAAAGAGCATAATGACGTTGTATCGCTGTTAACACACCCTGGTCACTTGGCTTCCCACTGCGCAGAATGTAAGTGCGCGGCGACGTTTCCTGACACAAAAGTTTTGGCGCGATCTTTCGATCAGACAGAGAGGGTAATTGGCGAAGCATTTTAGGCTACATGCATATCAGCGAAGGGTGCGTTGGCATTCCCTCGATTGCCCTCTCTCAAATACACCATCTCCCACTAAAAGGAACCATGTGGGAATGCGAAGCAGCGCATGGGTCGACTTAAAGTTCCGTTCATCACGGGCGCCTTGCCTGATGTTAACGCGTCCTTGAAAGTGGAGCGCACCATGAATTCACTGTAGTTGCTGTTGCTGTTGCTCGTGCCGAACCGAACTCTTGTCGGAGCGCGCCACACGGGTTTATCGCCACGCCACGCGGGAGCACGAGGGTTCATCGCGCGTCTGCAAAATATCGTTCCCCGACGCCATCACATGATTGCTGAGAGTGTGTAAGGGGGAGAGGCCACAGCGTCTTATCCAGCCCCTTACACAGGCCCGAACGCGCCAGCGCGTTCCAGCAGACATGGTTCCCGAGCGGACGGTCGCCAGTGGAAAGACGGACACAGCCCCGAGCAAAAGCTACTTCGCATCTAAAAAAACCACATGGAGCCGAAAGAACGAAGCTTAGGCAAATCCATCTACTGCCAGTCGTTCTGATGCTGGCTGAAGCGCTATGCATTGCAGTTTCCATAGACACTAGCACCGGATTTCCCTCTAGCGTATTATTAGAACTTTATCAACTCCCTATGACTTGAAAGCTTCAAAATACAGCACCGCGTCCTAGGTGGCGCTAGCACTTTCTGGCCTACACACTCAGCGATGCCCTGGAATCTAGCCTAGCGTGTAACAGCTCCTCTCTAAAAAAAAAAAAAGAAGAGGTATAAAATGCAGTAATATTTCTACCTAATGATTGTGTAGGATGGGTTAGTTAATGCATAGAGTTTCCTGAAATACTTACTAGAGGGAACTGTGGCGCTAATATCTATGGGAGCTGCAACGCATGGCGCTTCAGCCGGCATGGGAATGATGGCTAGTACACAGATTTGTCTAAACATCGTTCTTTCGGCTCCGTTTGGCTCCGCGTCACCTGCATCCGCTTTGCCGCCAAACGATGTTCAGCAAAAGTCAGCAGTTCCACTTCACCAATTTAACCTTTTTAGGCTCACCAATTCAAATCTGGTCGCGAAGTTCACAATGATCCATTCTGTTATCCTAAAGAAATCCAAAATACAGCAATAAACAAAGCCACAAGTGCGTTCGAAACCCGCGAGTACGAAGACGAGGCAAATCCGTGTACTACCCATCATTCCCACGGTGGCTGAACGATCGCAGCGCCAGAGTCCCCTCTAGTTAATTTAGGAAACTCTATGGGTTAATGAGCATTTAGTTAAGTGAAGAACACGTTTGGTTAGCCCCGTGTATAGTGCATGAAAACCTACGCCCTGAAAGCACAGAAAAGCGCCTACAGGTGCACCACCAGTGACCACAGAATTGTGATGTCTGGTGGGAGTGTAGTACTTAGGTGTTGAGCTAGGAAGAATACTTACAACGAGCAACACTTAAATCAGGATTAATTACGTGTCCCCTTATTCCGTGCTATGCTTATATATTTGCTGCAAATTGAGCTAGGAAGCTGAGATTTGGGGTGTACACTCTTAAAAAAAAGAGAGTCAAAAGGGAGTCACGTCTGCTTGACTCTCTTTGTGGCAGCCGATGACCACCTTTTTTTCTAAGGGGAGTCACAATGCTCTGGTCGACGCTCCTGAATGAAATAGATGACTCCCTTGCTCCAAGGGAGTCAGTGATGGTTCTGCATATACAGGGTGGGTTTTTTTTTTTAAAAAGAAAGCTTCACAGGCTGCGACCAAGATACAGTTCGCTGCTTTGGCTTGTGGTATACCGAAAAATTTTGGTTGAGAATATATAACATGGATTCGTAAAATGTGGAATTACGCACGTATTGTGTTATGGCTTCAGTTACGATATTGCTGAAACGGCGCTTCGAAAACGTCTACAAGTAAACAGGGTTCTTAAAAAATCTTGCCCCCAAGCGAAACATTCACAGTTATGACAACGTTTAACAATGGCAGCGCTGACAAATTTGCGAATCTTCGCACGTTTGCAAGCGAGGTTTGTAGATTCCTACGACAGCATGTATGGCAGAAAACATACATTTATTAGTGAAATGGACGTGCATGGTGTTGAACGCACTGGCGATCGGGAACACATCTAACTCGACGGCCGTAAAAACATGTGCCGCAAAGCTGGCATGATAACCGCGCAAACCGGTTATCAAGGCGACGCTTTACCGCGTCTCCTAAAGAGCGACAATACTACCAGAATTATAGCTCGCGTGGTCATCATTTCTGCCCGCCAAAGCTAAACTATATCTTCACGATAATCCGCGCGGGCCACCAAATAGCTCAGCAAACGTTGAGCACAGCTAGGCACGCACACACGGCCTCACCGCACTCTCCCTAGCCCCTTGAGCAGGGCATGCACGTTCACCTGCGCCCCCTCCCACCGTACAGCCCTTACAGACACACACAGGGCACGCTTCGCCTCCTCCACCCTGATATTATTGCCACGCCCACTTCTTGTCTTGTTTTGATGTATTCGGGTTTGACCGGCAGGGACGGTTATCAACGCTCGACGCTGTCCGCGAAGTTGTGTTCTAGAAGCGTCGCGATTGTAGTAGATCGGTTTGTTAAGATTGCGCCCCGCACGCGAATGTTCCAGCTTTGTCTAGAGATAACGCCGCCACCAGCGATATTGCTGGAAAGTTCGATAGCGCCTGTATAAAAGCCGACGCGCGTGACCGCTTGTCAGTTGATCGACGGACGACGCCCTGTTCGCCGCTATCATTGTACAGCGTGTATTGCTGTAGTTCTAGTTCTCATTTTCCCGGCCACAAGTTCGGCCCAAATAAACAGTTTCATTCTGCAAACGCCGACTGCTGTCTTCGTCGACGTCACGACCACGTGACATCTGGTGGAGGTGCTGCTTCATGATCCGGACGCCACCGCGGAGCGCTGACCCAAGCCCAAGCCGCGAAGAAGACGACTCTAAGGTCAACCCGGATCCTCGAACCAGCCGCCGGCAGAAGGGACTACAACCAGAGTACGGGCTTCTTCCCGAAAACGCCAGGCAGCCGAAGACCGTCACATCTACCGCCGAGACGATGACAGACCAACTGCCACCTACAACGGTAGTGATGCAACAGCCAAGGGAGCCACCAACTTTCCGTGGATCGTCTTTTGAAGACCCGGAGAGCTGGCTGGAGACGTACGAGCGAGTCGCCGCCTTCAACCACTGGGACACTGAAGAGAAGCTGCGCCACGTCTACTTCTACTTAGAAGACGCCGCGAAGACGTGGTTCGAGAACCATGAATCGAGCCTTCAATCCTGGGACCTCTTTCGGACGACGTTCCTCAATACCTTCGCGAGCATCGTCCGCAAGGAAAAGGCCGCTGCTTTGCTGGAGACCCGGGTGCAGCTGCCAAACGAAAACGTCACCATCTTCACGGAAGAGATGACTCGACTTTTCCGTCAGGCCGACGCTGCGATGGCGGAAGACAAAAAAGTTCGCCTGCTCATGCGGGGTGTCAAACAAGAACTTTTCGCGGGACTCTGTCCGCAACCCGCCCACGACGGTCGCCGAATTCCTCACCGAGGCTACGACTATTGAAAAGACATTGGACATGCGGACGAAACAGTACAACCGCTCGCCGCTGTCCTGCAACCTATTCCGAAGTGCACTCACTAGCCACCGACGACTTGCGCGAAACCATCCGAGCGATCGTGCGGGAGGAGTTGCGCAAGCTGTTACCTTCGCCGCAGCCTCAAGTGGATTCCATCGCAGACATTGTCCGCGAGGAAATCAGAGTCACTGGGTGTTCCTCAGCCGGCACCGCCGCAGCTTCAAGCAATGAGTTATGCTGCTGCAGCCCGACGCAACGCCCCCCCTCCTCGCCCGCGTCATGACGCCGCGCCGCCCCAGCAGTTCCACCGCCAGGCACCACCGCCGCCACCACCGACGCCATACCGCCCGCCAACCGGCCAGCGATACACGCCGAGGAAGACCGACGTTTGGCGCGCCCCCGACCATCGTCCACTCTGCTACCACTGCGGAGAAGCTGGCCACACCTACCGCCGCTGCCAGTATCGACGGATGGGACTGCGTGGGTTCGCCATCGACGCGCCGCGTCCACAGCAGGGTGAACGACCACGTGACATCGCCGACTATCTGGCAGGAGCGCATTGGACCCCCCGAGGACCTTCCCGATCGCCGTCGCCAGGCCGCTACGCCTCTCCCCAACGCCGCCAGTACACTGGCCCGTTCCGGGGCCGGTCGCCTAGCCCGTATCCGGAAAACTAAGGGCAGCAACCGATGGAGGTGCGGTTGCTGTACGACGAAACATCGAAGATCCTCCGCCACCGACGACGACGCCACGACGAAACCTTGAAGACCCGACGCGAACCAGACAGAGCCCTGACGACGAAGCCTCGCGGACCGAAGTGGACCTGACAACGCAACGGGGAAGCAGCGGTGCAAACCGACGTAGCCGTGACCCGACGCCACGACATAACTGCAATGCAAGACGACGAACTAGCGACCTCGACGTCCTTATCGACTGCCACAACATCACAGCTCTCGTCGACACCGGAGCCGACTATTCTGTCATCAGTGGACCGTTCGCCGCGAAGGTGAAGAAAGTTAGGACCGCTTGGGAAGGCCCCGAAATCCGCACCGCTGGAGGCCATCTGATAACGCCGATTGGTGTCTGCACGGCGAGAGTCACCATCAATAACCGGACTTATCCTGCGAGCTTTGTAATCCTACAAAACTGCTCCAGGCATGCAATACTTGGAATGGACTTCCTAAGTGAACACGGCGCCGTCATCGACCTGAGGTCCGAGTCGATAACACTGACCTCAGATAAAGCGCTCCCGCCCCGCGTTACGTCAGGGAACCATGCATTGAATGTGATAGAAGAGCAGTTGACCATGCCGCCGCGTTCCAGCGTCATTATTTCCGTCGGCACCGAAAAAGCTGAAGACATCGAAGGTGTCATCGAGAGCGATCAGCGTTTGCTGCTAGATCGTGACATTTGCGTCGCAAGGGGCATTGCTCGGTTGCATGAAGGAAAAGGAAGCGTGATGCTAACGAACTTCAGCCAGGAATACAGACACCTGAGCAGGGGCACGACGATTGCATACATCGAAGAAATCTCGGCCGTCAGCGATGCGTTTGCATTTTCGGATTCTGACGATGCTACGACGACGAACCCTGAGCCACCCTTCGACGTAAACCCAAGTCTTCCCGCTCGCCAACAGCAACAGCTTCGACGCCTTCTGCAGGAATACAGGGACTGTTTCTCGTCGTCATCGCCGGTCCGACAAACGCCCCTTGCTAAGCACCGCATCATAACAGAAGAAAATACTCGACCACTCCGTCAGAGTCCCTACCGGGTTTCGACGCGGGAACGGGAGACCGTTAAGAAACAAGTCGATGAAATGCTACACGACGACATCATCCAGCCGTCCAAAAGCCCGTGGGCGTCTCCCGTGGTGTTAGTGAAGAAGAAGGATGGGACCCTACGTTTCTGCGTCGATTATCGTCGCCTGAACAAAATCACAAAGAAGGACGTGTACCCTCTCCCACGGATAGACGACACCCTGGATCGACTCCACAACGCGAATTACTTTTCGTCGATGGACCTCAAGACCGCCTACTGGCAACTTGAAGTCGACGAGAGAGACCGAGAAAAGACCGCCTTTATAACACCGGACGGCCTGTTCGAGTTCAAGGTCATGCCTTTCGGTCTTTGCTCGGCACCTGCGACTTTCCAACGAGTCATGGATACTGTATTAGCTGGCTTGAAGTGGCAGACTTGCCTTGTTTACTTGGACGACGTCGTTGTGTATTCCTCGAACTTCGACGAACACCTCCAGCGACTTCAATCCGTACTTCAAGCAATCAAGAACTCCGGGCTCACCCTGAAGCCAGAAAAGTGCCGCTTCGCGTACGAGGAGCTCTTGTTTTTGGGTCACGTGATCAGCAAGACTGGAGTGCTCCCAGACCCGCAGAAAACAGCTGCCATCGCCGCTTTCCCGCCACCCACCGACAAGAAGGCCGTGCGCCGATTTCTCGGCTTGTGCGCCTATTACAGACGCTTTGTCAAAGACTTTTCACGTATCGCCGAGCCACTAACGCAGCTCACGAAGACCGACGTCGAATTCAGGTGGCAAACAGCGCAAGTCGACGCATTTCATGAACTGAAACGACGCCTGCAGACACCTCCGATACTTGCGCATTTCGACGAATACGCCGATACGGAGATTCACACCGATGCAAGCAGCATAGGACTCGGCGCCGTCCTTGTGCAGCGGACAGGCGGACTGGAAAGGGTTATCAGTTATGCTAGCCGGTCGCTGTCTAAAGCAGAGGTGAACTATTCCACAACAGAAAAGGAGTGCCTCGCCATCATCTGGGCTACGTCAAAGTTTCGCCCCTACCTCTACGGCAGGCCCTTCAAAGTTGTGAGCGACCATCACGCCTTGTGTTGGCTAGCTAACTTGAAGGACCCTTCAGGTCGCCTCGCACGGTGGAGCCTAAGACTTCAAGAATTTGACGTTACTGTCGTGTACAAGTCCGGAAGGAAACACTCCGACGCCGACTGCTTGTCTCGTGCCCCCGTCGACCCACCAACGCCCGACGACCAGGATGATGACAGCTTCTTGGGAGCCATAAGTACCGAAGACTTCGCCGAACGACAGCGAGCCGACCCGGAACTGAAGGGTCTAGTGGAATACCTGGAGGGCAGGACCATCGTTGTCCCAAAAGTATTCAGGCGAGGATTGGCATCATTTTCCATGAAAAACAACGTCCTCGTAAAGAAGAACTTCACTCCGGCCCGAGCCAGCTACCTTATCGTTGTACCTTCGGGACTGCGACCAGAAATTTTGCATGCCCTGCACGACGACCCAACGGCTGGACACCTCGGACTTTCCCGAACGCTCGCACGAGTACAAGAAAAGTACTACTGGCCGCGCCTTGCCGCCGACGTCACTCGCTACGTAAGGACGTGCCGAGACTGTCAGCGACGGAAGACACCGCCCACAAGACCAGCAGGCTTCCTTCAGCCGATCGAGCCTCCTCGGCGACCATTCCAGCAGATCGGGATGGACCTCCTGGGGCCGTTCCCAACGTCGACTTGCGGAAATAAATGGATCGTCGTGGCTACCGACTACCTCACCCGCTACGCCGAAACAAAAGCCCTGCCCAAAGGCAGTGCCGCTGAGGTAGCCAAGTTCTTCGTTGAGAACATCGTCCTTCGACACGGCGCCCCAGAGGTTCTCATCACCGACAGAGGTACGGCGTTCACGGCTGACCTGACTCAGGCGATCTTGGAATACAGCCACACAAGCCACCGCCGCACCACCGCGTACCACCCACAGACCAACGGCCTCACCGAGCGTCTAAATAAGACCATCGCCGACATGCTGGCCATGTACGTCGACGTCGAACACAAGACGTGGGACGCCATCCTTCCGTACGTGACCTTCGCGTACAACACGGCCGTACAGGAAACGACGCAGATGACGCCATACAAGTTGGTCTACGGACGGAGCCCGGCAACGACGCTTGACGCCATGCTACCAAACGTGACCGACGAGGAAAACATCGACGTGACCACCTACCTACAGCGCGCCGAAGAAGCACGACAGCTCGCCCGCCTACGGATCAAGAACCAGCAGACGACTGACAGCCGCCGCTACAACCTTCGACGACGCCACATGGAATACCAACCCGGTGACCGTGTATGGGTATGGACGCCAATACGCCGACGAGGACTTAGTGAGAAGCTTCTTCGATGATACTTCGGACCTTACAGGGTACTTCGACGCCTCGGCGCACTCGACTATGAGGTTGTCCCTGACGGCATTACGAACTCTCAGCGGCACCGTGCGCGACCTGAAGTCGTCCATGTCGTGCGCCTTAAGCCGTTTTTTGCGCGTTAGCGAGCCTGGGGACCCTATTTTTTTTTCCTTTGTTATTGTAATTTATTTGTGTATGCACTTGCTTTTTTTCTTCTCTTTTCTCTTCTGTGTTCGTTCACAAGCATCGGGACGATGCTTTTCAGAGGGGGGCAATGCCACGCCCACTTCTTGTCTTGTTTTGATGTATTCGGGTTTGACCGGCATGGACGGTTATCAACGCTCGACGCTGTCCGCGAAGTTGTGTTCTAGAAGCGTCGCGATTGTAGTAGATCGGTTTGTTAAGATTGCGCCCCGCACGCGAATGTTCCAGCTTTGTCTAGAGATAACGCCGCCACCAGCGATATTGCTGGAAAGTTCGATAGCGCCTGTATAAAAGCCGACGCGCGTGACCGCTTGTCAGTTGATCGACGGACGACGCCCTGTTCGCCGCTATCATTGTACAGCGTGTATTGCTGTAGTTCTAGTTCTCATTTTCCCGGCCACAAGTTCGGCCCAAATAAACAGTGTCATTCTGCAAACGCCGACTGCTGTCTTCGTCGACGTCACGACCACGTGACATTATTCAATAGAGCTTTAACTATGCATGGATGTGTGTTCTATAGCACCAAAACAAAACCGAAACCATTTAGGCGTTCGTGGAGGCTACTTTAATCCAAAGCCGAAGCCATCAATACGAGACAGCCATTTTGGCCTGGCGTCGTTAGACGGCATTGTTCGTGATCCGTCTCGTTGTGGTCGTTCTTTAGTCCGCCAGAATAATCTGTGTCGTCAGGCGTGATTGCAAGTGATTGTTTTGCGTGACTTTCTTCGTGCTATGCATTCGTGGCGTAGTATCGTATCGTCGGCTCGCTCTTGCCGTGTCTGGCTGATCGTTTTGCGTGACTTTCCTTCCGTGCTATGCATTCGTGGCGTAGTATCGTGTCGTCGGCTCACGCTTGCCGTGACTGGCTGAAGCAGTGTCACTCAGTGTTTGGGAAAGCAGCCTCCGGACGGAGAAGTCCCTGCAGTAAGCTTCGTTTCGTCGTGAACTTGCCTGAGCAAGATGGCAGCGCATGACGGATCCCAGTGGCACCGACAGACGAAGCCTGTGGACGACGCTCCTACGGTCGTTATAGATTTCAGGTGAGTTCTGCCGGCTTCTGCCTACAACTCTTTTATTCGCTTCACACGTAGCTTTGCCACTTGTCTTTCTGATGTTCCAGTTGCACGGATTTTGCTATCGTGTTTCAATGGCTTGGCAACGACGAAAACCGCACTGGACTATCCAGTAGCGGGTAAAACGGAGTGGTGCGCGCCAATATCGTGTTTCCTTATTCCATACATGCCAGAAAAACATGAAATTGCGAGTTGAAATCTCGGTTGCAAGTCGAGTGTGGTGACACGTAGAGCAACGTTGCACCGATATATATTTGAAGGGTAAGTAAGATCAGCTGATCAAAATCAATCTAATGCACCCGGCCCGAACATGCCTGATATCCAGATCATGATTTTGGCTCGTGAAACTCTAGAATTTAGTGTTTCTTTCCTTTGCTACCCAGACGTTGAAACACGTTTAATACGTATTTATTCGCTGCATATTCGAACTTCTCGCCGTGTTTGTTTGTTTGTGTGTGTGTGTGTGTGTGTGTTGTGTGTGTGTGTGTGTGTGTGTGTGTGTGTGTGTGTGTGTGTGTGTGTGTGTGTGTGTGTGTGCGCGTGCGTGCGTGCGTGCGTGCGCGCGCGCGTCCGTGCGTGCGTGCGTGCGTAACTGCTATAAAACTTTGATGCAATAGCTTTTGTAGCACGGTTTCATTTAATTGAAACAGTGGTGACTCGATCTTATGATGCTAAAAATTATCATGCAACAAAGGTAAATGTGAGTTCACTTCAAAGTTGTAGTTTTTTTTTTTGTCCACAAACTGCATACGAGCATAACCTCATCCTCCTGTGATACTTGCTTTGTCTAATGTGGTGTGGTGCTAGTACCTAATAGTAAACACAACACCGGCTAGTAATAATGGCAGTAAACATACTGCTCAAACGCTGTGTTTCGTGGATATTGGATGCCTTTGTTATACCAGCCGTGGTTCAGTTCGTTATTACTTTCAACACAAAGATACAGTCTACAGTGATGTTGTGGGCAGTCGACAAAAATCCTTTAAAATGGACTTGGAAGCGTTACGCTGCGAAGCCCAAGGACGCAGGTTCTATTCCTGACCCCGGCAGCTGCATTTAGAAGGGGGCGAGATACAGAAACTCCCATGCCCTCTGATTTGTGCACGTTGAAGAACTCCAGGTAGTTGAAATTAATCCGTGATCTCCCACTATGTAGCACCGCTTAATCGCATTGTGCTTTTCGCTCATAAATCTCTAGCAATTATTGCTTCGTCATTATACCTCGAAACACTCGCTGTATCCTATTTGAATTCTATTCGCCATAGTCTGCAATGAATATTTAGCACTTTTTACAGCAGGGTACCTCATTTGACATTCTTTTACAATGCACCTTAATTGTCCCAATTTCGTGCCATAATCAGCTGTTGTTTTTAATATGTATATAAGTCACTTCAGCACTGTTCCTTTTTGTTTGACCGCTTCTCATCACCTCGATTGTTTGAGATTTGAGGTGATGTTTGTGCTGCACAGTTTGCCCGAGTTTGCTCCCAACCCTCTATACTGGTCAACGCTGGCTGGTGGGTTGTCCTTCCAGACAAACGGAAAAACGAGACGTTTGCCTGTTGATATACATCTGAAGAAAAAATGGCACATTAGACCTTTAGAATAGCTGCACCTTCGTGCAGCTGTTCTGAAGCCAGGCACTAGAAGGGCACGCTCACAATGATGCGACAGAAAGAAGGCAGTGAAGGCAAGCCTAGTCTTGTCGTACATTCGCCATATTTCGTGTAGCTGTATACACATTTTGCCGTTTTCTTCGTTAAACTAATAATAACATTTGGCGTTTAACATCCCAAAACCACGATATGATTGAGAGACGCCGTAGTAGAGGGCTCTGGAAATTTCGACTACCTGGGGTTCTTTAACGTGCAGCTAAATCTAAGTACACGGGCCTCAAACATTTTCGCCTCCAACGAAAATGCAGCCGCCGAGGCCGGGACTCGATCCCGCGACCTACAGGTCTTCGTTAAAATACTGCTAGTCTAGTGGTTATGGTGCTCTACTGCTGACCCGCAGGTTGCGGGATCGAATCCTGGCCGCCGCGGCCGCATTTTCGATGGAGGCGAAAATGGTTTAGACCCGTGTGCTTAGATTTAGGTGCACGTTAAAGAACTCCAGGTGGTCGAAACTTCCGAAGCCCTCCACTACGGCGTCTCTCATAATCTTATCGTGGTTTTGGGACGTCAAACCCCAACAATTATTATTATTATTAAAATACTGCTGCCATGCTATACAGGGTGATTTTTTTTTTCAGACAGTACATATCTTTTATAAAAAAACTCTATGACAGTCACGCTCCAGTAGTACTCTAGTTCGAGGCGGAAATATTCTGCCGCAACAAAAAATGCGTTCACGGGACTAATTAACAAAAACCCGTTAACTAATTTTCATTTATTGACTTGAGGGCAGTTGTTTATATTAGAAATTTGTAGTGCGTGCCGCTTTATGGTATACCCATTTTTCAGAAATCATGAAAGTTTTGCGTAACTCGAGATATTTATTGTGAAATTTTAAGGGCTAAATCAAAACTGATCGTGTCCGGCACACAGAAAACGCGGTTTTTCTGTTACGTCAGACCGGAGCTGCCCGCGACAAGGGAGTGACGAAATTTGAATGAAGGCGCGTCGTGGTCGTACCTTTTCGTGAAAACTGGCAAGTCATCTAACTTGCGTCAGCGGATCGCCTTACCTTTGCATGTGGCGTTTGGTGCTCATTTGTTTCTTTCGAGTTGCGCGCATCCGAAACGGCAGTAATATCAACCTTTTCTTTCTATGTTTACAGATAAGTACCACACATCGCACCCAAATAATAAGCTGTTTACTTGTGTATTTCTGAATGCTTGCAGATTTTCCTGATCACATTCTGCTTCGGCCCACCTTCATTAAACTATCATCACCTTCTTTTCACGTGTAGCTCCGAGCTTACGTAACAGAGAAGCGACGTTTCCTGCACGTCAGGCGCTATCAGTTTCGATTTCGTCCTTGAAATTCAAGGATGAATATCACGAATTACGTGTAACTTTCGCGATTAAAAAAAATGTGTATGCCATAAATTGGCACGCGATACAACTTTCTAATATAAACAACTACCTCCAGGTCAGGAAAAGTTAATTAATGAGTTTTTGTTAATTAATCTCTTCATTGCCATTTTATTTGCAGCAAACTATTTCCTTCTTGACATAGAGTGTGTGCGCGAAAACATCTTGAGCGTGACTATTATACAATTTTGATAAGAAATATGCGTTCTCTAAAAAAACATCCTTCTAATTGTACGGAGGTCATGCAGCGGAAACAGTTGCAGCTGGCTAAGGGAGTAACAGACCCTCAAAGTACAGCAAAGTTAATGAGTATCCCTGGTTTTGTTCATTGCCATGACACTTCATGGAATCTGGTGTGTGAGCGCTGCCCTTGTCAGATTAAAAGGTGATCGATCTGTCTGTCATCATGTGTTTATTTTTGTGCACTTGACTATTTCAGGTTGCTTCAAGACTGCGCATTGAAGCTCTACAGCTGCATTTGACCAGGAAGCCTCCTTGGAAACTTCGTGTCTCGAGGTAGTCAAGACGTGTCCAAGAATTCGGAATAGCCACGCTTAAGGTCTGGCCGTGAGTGGTCTCGAATTAGTGCAACCTGCTGTCCTTTTCGCCAGAATGCCACCTGACCCTGATATGGTCTGGGAACACGACACTGCCAAGCTCGTGCACGCAAGTTGTGTCACCTATTGGGGTCCTGTATCTCAGATGACTACATGAGAATCCTGTACTACATGAGAACTACACATGTTGCATGTTTTGCGCTGTATGCCACATAAAATATGTAATGGATGTCGCAAAGAAGTGCTTGATGGTTGGCCATTGATTCCTATTCATAAAAACTGACTGCTGGCTATGCTAATGTTTATGCCAGGTCTAGTATATTGCCGCATTTGACAGTAATGAACGATGTTAGCGAAACTATTGCTTTTCATATCTCACTCATTATGACAGTAATGTGTCTCGCTGTATTTCTGGACGGTGTTTCTGTATTTCAATTCTGTACAGAACTCTCCATACCACCGCTAAATATATATATTTATATATATCATACCTTACATATATAAGGTACTTGACACACGACGTACGCTTTAGCATTAGCATAGTGCTAAAACGTACGTCGTGTGTCAAATGCCTTCCTACAGTATCAGGACCTTTGTGATCTTTCTGTAGCTCTTATATTTAAGGGTCATTCCATGCCAAGTGTCCCAGACGTGGCGCTCGCACATCGCAGCTTTTGCTGATAAAATTTGTGCCTTTTTCCTGTGCCACATGGAGTATTGTGGCAAAACATTCTTGCTCGAAAAAATTTTTGACGGTCCTGGCACCCCTCGAATTTCGCTTCTATTTATTAAACTGTACCTAATAGAAAAATGTGTATAAAATCTACTTTTGTGTGTTGACCTTCTAAACTGCGCTTGCGCTATCGCAGAGGTTCTGTTTAGTTGTCCCATTCATTATTTCCGAATTTTTGTGTTTCACTACCAGCTACGTAGCTTCAAAACTACAAAAATCTTCAAAGTTCGGGAATTTTTCTTGAGCTATCTGGAACTCACCCTAACCAATATTAATAATAGCCTGATTTCCAGGAAAGTGTATTTAGTACAGAAATGTTTAGGGGTAAAATAGACTTCAGATCTTTCCGAAAAAAAATTGTGAAATTAGAGAAAATGTACGATTTGTTGCATGTTTGACCATATTTTTCATACTGATGCGGTCAAAGTAAAAATCCTCGTCATGCGGCGTTTGATAAAAGACTTCATCGTTAAGTAATGAAAAAAGTCTTATCAAATCATTTTTTTCTTTTAAGGAAGAAAATAATTTTTGAATTTGGCCCTCCGAACGCGCAGTGCATTTCATTTTGTTGCCACTTCACCGCAAAGCACGTGGTAGCCCTTGCAGCTGACACTCGTCACAGGCAACGGCCAGATGCGAGATGTATGTCAGTGGCTCGTGAGTGGTCGAAAGTCTTGTCACGTTGATGTCAGGGCGACGAGTAATGAATTCGCGTTACAATGTGAGCTTGCTTGGCGGGCCCAATGCGAAGTATGGACGCCCGAGAGCAGCCTATGGCGTCGTTGGCACATTGTGCTAGAGGCCGTCTGTACAACATGTATACCCTGAGAAAGAAGTGTGTACAGCGTGCATTATTTCTTTCAGTATGTGTATGCTAGTTGTGCAGACGTACCTCTAGGACATTGTGCCAACGACTCCACATGCTGCTCTCGGGCGTCCATATTTCCCACTGGACCCGCCTAGCAAATGCTCATTGTAACGTAAATTCATTACTCGTCGCCCTGACAGCGCGACAAGACTTTCGACCACTCACGAGCCGCTGACATACATCTCGCATCTGGCCGCTGCCTGTGACGAGTGTCAGCTGTAAGGGCGACCACGTGCTTTGCGGCGAAGTGGCAGCAAAATGAAATGCACTACGCGATCGGAGGGCCAAATTCAAAAATTATTTTCTTCCTTAAAACAAAAAAAATGATTTGATTAGACTTTCTTTGTTACTTAACGATGAAGTCTTCTATCAAACGCCACATGACGAGTATTTTTACTTTGACCGCATCAGTATGAAAAATACGGTCAAACATGTGACAAATCGTACATTTTCTCTAATTTCACAATTTTTTTTCGGAAAGATCTGAAGTCTATTTTACCCCCAAACATTTCTGTACTAAATACACTTTCCTGGAAATCAGGCTATTATTAATATTGGTTAGGGTGAGTTCCAGATAGCTCAAGAAAAATTCACGAACTTTGAAGATTTTTGTAGTTTTTGAAGCTACGTAGCTGGTAGTGAAACACAAAAATTCGGAAATAATGAATGGGACAACTAAACAGAACCTCTGCGATAGCGCAAGCGCAGTTTAGAAGGTTCTTCGAGCGAGACCAGGTCTGCTGGTCGTACGAGCCTAGGGCCAATAAGCCGCTTCTGCCGTTTTCTTCGGCCCACTCCAAGCTAGTTAAAAGGGGTATTGCAAAATTAACCCTAATGAATGCGCTTCGCCGCTCATGTCCTCACAAGTGTTCGTGTAGTTTCCAGGCGCAAGCTGACTGCCTGAAAAAGGCGGGGTTTCCTCAGTATGTCGTCACATCTGTGGCGGAGGGTCTTCTCAACACTGTCAAACATGCTCGCGAGGGTGAGGAGCAGTCTTCACCAGAAACGGAGCCTGTCAAGCAGAAATGCGCCGTCATACCGTACCTTCACGATGTCTCACATAGGCTGAAAAAGATAGGAAACAACGCCAACGTAAGAGTCGTCCTTTCAGCACCAAACAAGCTTTATAATCTGTGCAAGGCCTCCTACACTGGTTCTGAAAAACCCAGGTGCCAAAAAAAGCACAAAGAAAGCTTTGTTAAATGTGAGAACAACATCGTTTATGAGTTACTGCTGTCCTGTGGCAAGAAATACATAGGGCAGACGGGACGGTGTGCCAATGACAGGCTGCGTGAGCACGCAAATAACGTGCGAACTGGAGGTGTGGGACATGTGGCTTTCCACTGCAGGAAGTGTGGGTGCGATCACATGTATTCGCAGTGCACTGCGACAGGAAGGAGCCAGGCACAAACAACACGCGAGATAATTGAAGCGGCGAAGATGGCAAGTTTGGGAGACATGTGCATTAGTGCACCTTCAATTGACCTATCCAAAAAGAACTAGACTTTCTAAGCAAGGCCCACAGGGTGACTAGACGATAGTGGTAGTCAGGAATGACCGCTTGATCTCTTAAAGATCAGGTTGTTTGATCAGGTTGTTTGATTGCTTATCATGCATACTTATTTGTGGTTTTACATGAAGCCTTCCTGTACAATGCACCTGCGTGCGTTGCTTTTTGTTGTCTATATATATATATGTACCACTGTAGAAAATAAAGCATATGTTAGAAGTCAGCGCTGTGTCCGCGTCGTTTTTCGTCCCTGTTCTTTTGCGCGCTCAAAAATGTCACACACACACACACAGATATATATATATATATATATATATATATATATATATATATATATATATATATATATATATATATATATATATATATATAAAATGCTTAACAATTGTGGTGACGTGGCTAAGGACTACGCATTATTCGCAGGATGTTGTGCCTATAGTTTAGGTGCTTACTGATAAAACAGTAGGTTGTCATTACAATGTGAACATGTATGAAATGGCATGAAGTGTTTAAAACCGATTCAAAGAATAATTTTACGAATCGCAGAAATTTCAGTTTGTTTATAGGATGAAGGCATGCAGACGTGAAACAGAAGACACAGACAAACCAAACGCTAGCGTTTGAGCTGTCCGCATCTCTTCTGTTTCCGTGTTGCATGGCTTACTTTCTTCTAGAATCAACATTTTTTGTTGTTTTACGCGAGCGGAAATTGTTCTGAGACTCATCTATATAAACTTCGAGTAGTATTTTATTTCCCCCAGAGGAATCGAGTGCAGCACTGTGAAGTTGCTACAAAAACTTGTTGCGGCTGTCATGCATCCACCACAGTGTTCCTGTTTGAGTAAACCCGGTGGAAGTGCCTTGTTGAGTAAAAAGAGGTAGCGGCACCAATTTTCGTCGATTGTCAGATAAAAACCCTAATGGTGTTCGCTCTGATTTGAAGTTCTTTTGAAATTCTTGATCAATCTCTATAAAACTTGTTTAGTTTATGTGTATTTGTACGCTGATTTTGAAAATGCAAATATTTTTCTACTATTATATGTCGTGTTAAGTATATCAAACATTTCATGTGCCATGTTAGGCCTGCACGAGTTACAAAGTAAGCATATCACAATAATATGAAATGGGAACTGTATGCAACATAACCAGAATGCATGTACTAAACCCAGTTAACAATAGTCATAGTGTGCTGAACATTGACCAGTAAGTGTATGTCTAGCTGGTGATTCGCTCACGAGAGTTCAATATTACGTAACTTTTAACTCAAATGGGTTTAAAACGCGAGTTCGTATGTGGGCTAGTGGGTTCATGAACATTATGTCAGAACAGCGCAGTAAACTCCTTTAAAACTATTGCATACAGTTTTTATCCCCTAACTATAGCGATATGTCGATTTACTTTGTAACTCCAAGTTTGGAAAGGCTTGCTCATCAAGACACATGAAATTTTTATGTGTAAAAACTGCGTTTTCTTCCAGA
Organism: Rhipicephalus sanguineus; assembly: GCF_013339695.2. Taxonomy (NCBI): domain Eukaryota; kingdom Metazoa; phylum Arthropoda; class Arachnida; order Ixodida; family Ixodidae; genus Rhipicephalus; species Rhipicephalus sanguineus. Next base: position 172,519,004 of record NC_051179.1, on the reverse strand, counting down.
TAATTGCATATTTGAAATCGCCACATAAGTAAACCTAAACTCAGCAAGTTTCATCAATATCGACCAAGAAGAAAAATAAACGCATTATTTGTTGCAGAGTGTCTCATTGAGTACCACGAAGTGGTCACACTGACTCTTGCCAGGGGAGTCATGTACACCACTGTCCTTAAGGACAACGGAGTCAAAGGAACGCTCCAGTGGGGGTCAGCGTTACCATGGCAAAGGGGTCACCCTGACTACCTAGAGGTACTAGCGGGAAATAAAAGGTAGTCACGTAGACTCCTGCGTTGGGAGTAACGTAGACTCTCTGCTTGTGAAGAAGGGAGTCGTTGGTCTGAAGAACGAAGGGAGTCGTTTGACACCCAAAATTGTGAAGAAGGGAGTCGTTGGTCTGAAGAACGAAGGGAGTCGTTTGACACCCCAAAAGGTCATCATATGTGTAGCGAGGCGATTACCACCCAAAGGTAGTCAGTACAGACACCCTTTTTTTTAAGAGTGTAGGTACATGTACAAGAGTAGTCTACAGTGATGTGCCGTACCCTTCATCACAGTTAAGGGAGTAAGGGTGACGTCAGTCACACCCTGTGGACGTGCCTAGCGTGCGCTCAGTTGCGTACCAACCGTTCAAGAGTGGAGATATATATATATATATATATATATATATATATATATATATATATATATATATATATATATATATATATATATATATATATATGAGGATGAAGTTCAATGGATCCGGTGGGAAATGCAGTCGAGAAAGGAAGACAAAACGTAAGAAACGAGCCTTTTTCGTACGTTTTGTCTTCCTATATATATATATATATATATATATATATATATATATATATATATATATATATATATAGAGAGAGAGAGAGAGAGAGAGAGAGAGAGAGAACTTCATTCGCACTCAATTTTACGTGATTTCTTTCATATACAGAGAGAGAATTTGCTTAGCAGTGTTTAACAACAGTATAGAAAAAAATTGCAGTGGCTTAGCTATTATTCTGAGCTTTCCTCTTTCCTGCGGGCGTTACTATGTTGGTCAAACTGGCCGGTGTGCTAATGACCGCTTGCGCGAGCACGCGAACAAGGTCTCTAAACAAGCAAAAGACAGTCCATTCATTGCAATGAATGCGGCTGCCAGCCATCTTTTAAAGATACGAGTTTCCTATCAAAGTACTATGACGAACGTGCGCGTCTCGTTTCTGAAGCGTATCACATTTGTAAAGGCGGCGAGGCATGTGTTAGCCTCCCCTCGATTTCACTGCTTCCGAAGGAGATAAAATTTCTGTCGAGTTAAAAATTTTTTTTCTTGCCTTTGCGCAGGCTGACCGGTTTTTTTCTGGTGTTTTTGTTATGCTTTCTTTAGTCGTGGTGGAGTATAAATATGCGGACTGGTGGAATAGAAGCACATTTGGTCGATAGTCAGCGCCGTGTTTGTGCCCTTTCTTTGTCCCGTCTCGTAGCGCTGTTTTCTACTTGAAGGCTTAGCTCGGCTATGCCAGGATATACGTAGCGTTAGCAAAGGTTCAGATGATTATTCTGAGCTTTCCAGATCGTCTAGGATTAGCTTGATTGTCATACTTACGGCTGCTCCAATGAGACACACACGGTATACGCATTATGTGGCACATGCATATTTATTTTTACTTAACGTCAGGTTGCTTCTCTATTCTTCGTACGCTGAACCGCTAATTGCCAGGCAACTACTTCGAAATCCGATGACATAAGCTTCTCGGCTCTTCTGCGCCGTTGAGCAGCATTTGCGCTCTCCTTCTCCGTGGCGTTACCCACCTGCAAACGCCAGTCAGAGGCGCTATCAAGCGGTACCAGCGGATTGTCAGACGGCGACTGCACAGCGAAGGCGAATAGCTGCGCGCGCCATGGCTACGACGTCACCCCTCTCTAATTCGCAGAGCAGCAGCGGCGAGTCGCGTGCGCCGGCGCCAGTCTGTCTGCCCGGCTACGACGCCACTCCTCCCGCTTTCCGCCACCGGCAGCGGCGAGCCGCGTGCGGCGGTGGCGGAGAGCGCGTGAGATGCCGGCTCCGCACTGATCCTCACGCATGCGCAGCACGGCTCATGAGGTACCACGCGAAATCGGCTCTGGCTAGGCAAGTGTAGCTAACGCTAGAAAAGTACCGTCAATTTTACGTAACATGCACTGCGACAGCCACACATGGTGTTACGTACGTAATAGTATTACAAACAACCTTCTTCATACATGAAACCCACCACTTTATGCATGAATAAAATTATGCCCATGGCAGCCTTCCAGCAGTATAGATTTCTATCATTGCACGAAATTTCGTTAATGTCTAAAAGCTGCTCATTAATAATTGCGGTTTTTAATGTAGGTAGAAATGACTGCACGTTTTCTTTTCAGTAATTAGTGCTGCACTTTCTTGCACATATTCAGGTTTGCGTATATTTTGCCGTGTTTGCTCCTACGATATGGTGTTTCTACACACCTCAATCTGGCCTGACACTTTCGGTGGTTTTTGCTAACGCGCGCAGTTTTTTTCCTAAACGCATCACTTTTTCTGAGCTTGTTTTATCATCAAGCAGTAACGTATTGGTGATAACCGAGACTTGGCTGACAAATAATATAACCGATGCAGAAGTGCTAGTTCACCTACCTGGATTTCAGCTTTATCGTAAGGACCGTACAGGCGCACGTGGAGTCGGGGTTCTGATCGCTGTGCACCAACAGTTATCGTGCTCCGTGGCAAGGACCGACCCTCCTGAACTTGAAATTCCTTGGGTCGTTTGCCGTGCTCACCCTCATACTGTCCTTGTAGGCGTTTGTTATAGGCCCCCAAACAGTGACCCAGATTTCGCATATAAGCTCAACAATAACCTGAGTGACCTTGGCAAACAGTATCCACAAGCAGAGATACTCCTTTTCGGCGATTTTAACTTTCCTCAAATAGATTGGAGTAGTAGCGTTCCGTCAGCTGTGGGCAGTGGGCCTGCAAGATACTTCATAGATGTCTGCCTGAATTTCAGTCTAACCCAACTTGTATCCCAACCAACGCACGTTACAGAGAGCAATTCCAGCATCTTAGATCTAATACTAACTCGTGATCAAGAGAGCTTATCATCAATTACATATCTGCGTGCCGTCAGTGACCACAAGGTAATCCATGCGGCTTTTTCGTTTCGATCTGTAAAACGCGATCTTGTCACCAAAACAATCCGTCTTTACGACAAGGGCAATTATAGCGCTATCAATAATGAATTAGTATCTTTTCTTCCTGTGTTCGAGAGAATAAGCCATACACGCTCTGTGGATGAGAATTGGATTACATTTAGAGATACGTTAGCCACTCTTGTCGAGATGTTTATCCCAAAAATAACGTTCACCGCAAACCGAAACAAGCCGTGGTTCTCACGTACACTTCAGAAACTAACAAGAAAAAACGCCTCTTCCGATCAGCCAAACAGTCAAAACTTCCGTCCTTATGGGAAAAATATTACGCAGCGGAAGATGATTATCTAAGAACCATTCGAAACGCCAAGCACGTGTTCTTTAATGATGAGTTGCCCAAAATGTTTACAACCAGCCCTCGCAAATTCTGGGAGGTGATAAACCCTCAGGAGATGCGCACCATTAGTCTCTCAAATGCGCATGGCGATATAGCCAACAACAATGAATGCGCGAACCTTTTTAACGAGACCTTTTTCTCTGTTTTTACAAATGAAAGTTCAGTTCCCGATTTTCCTTTACCTGCGCGCAGCACCGAGTCTATGCCTCCGATTATATTTTCTACGGACGGCATCATTTCGATTATAGAAAACATTAAGCTTTCTTCTTCTGCAGGTGTGGATGACATTAATTCAAAACTTCTCATAAATGTTAAACATGTGTGTGCCGCATACCTTACATTGTTATTTTCGCAGTCATTATCATCAAGCATTCTGCCAGCAGACTGGAAAGTAGGCAAGGTCGTTCCAGTCTACAAATCAGGTAACAGAGACTCTCCACTGAATTACCGTCCCATATCTTTAACAAGTATCGGCTGCAAAATCATGGAACATGTCATCTACTCCAATATCATCAACTTTTTGGACTTAATGCACTGTTTTCATCCTTCTCAACGCGGGTTCCGAAGAGGTTATTCTTGTGGAACGCAGCTGGCCGTTTTCATTCATGACTTACATTCTAACCTTGACTGCAACATTCAGACTGATGCTCTTTTCCTGGATTTCGCTAAAGCATTTGACACTGTCCCTCACAAACGCCTAATTCTTAATTTATCTCTGTTAAACCTAGATCCTAACGTACTTGCATAGATAACATCTTTCCTGACTAATCGCTCCCAATTTGTGTTTAATAATCACTCTTCTAACCGACTACCTGTAACCTAGGGCCTCTACTCTTCTTAATTTACATTAACGATCTACCATTGCATGTATCATGTAAATTTCGTATGTTTGCCGAGGACTGCGTAATCTACCAATCAGTAACCAACATTCATGACCAAACACTAATTCAGCATGATCTTAACAACATACAAACATGGTGTAACCGTTGGTTAATGAACTTAAATCCTAATAAATGTAAGCTTGTTTCTTTTTCTCGCCGCCGTAACCCTTTTTAGTTTACCTATTCCATCGCTAATGTTCCCATACAATCAGTTCAAACACTCAAATACCTCGGCATCACCTTGGCTCATGACCTGTCTTGGCGTCATCACACTACTAACATCATCTCGTCTGCTAATAAATCACTCGGGTTTCTCAGACGACACTTACGCCATACTTCGCCTCACGTCAAGACGCTTGCATACAAATCGTTTATCAGGTCCAAACTCGAGTATGCATCTTCCATCTGGAGCCCTCATCAATCATACTCATAAGAGAACTCGAATCACTTCAAAATCGGGCTACCAGGTTCATTCTTTCTGCATATTCGTACGATATCAGCATCTCATCTCTAAAGGCTGAATCAGGTCCGGAAACCCTTGCTTCACGCTGACAGTGTGCCACCCTCTCTCTTTTTCATATGTTTTATTTCAGTTCACTTAATCATCCACCGTACATCACGCCCCCTCCGCACATATCCCATCGCACTGGTCATCCGTTACAAGTCGCAATACCACGTACCCGGACCACTGCATTCCAAGCCTCCTTTTTCGTAAGAGCAGCAAAAGACTGGAACGGGCTTCCTCATGCCATCTGTGCCATCACTAACCAATCTATGTTTGCAGAAGCCATTGAAAACACCGTTGTATAGTTCTTTTTTTGTTATACACCACCCCTTATGTAATTTCCCTACAGGGGGTCTTTAAGGAAATAAAAGTGAAGTGAAGTGAAGTGAAGTTATTATTTTGACTATTATTGTATTACTATTATTGTTAAATTGTGCACCACAAACTTTCTCTTTAAAAAGAAAGAACTGGTGCTATTAGAGGCGTAGTAAATTTGTTACATTCATTGTATTTGTACTTGCGCCATTGCTTAGAGAGCCCTCCGGCACCACTAAGTAAGTACACCAATGCAAACGGTGTAACGACCAGTATTATATAAAAAAATGTCAGCGATTTTGCCTTTAAACTACCCCGCATTGTTTTTTTCCCCATCGGTCGTTAGCTGTTTGATTGGTCGTAATTTTCTGGGTCATGCAGCCAGCATTTCCTCGTAACGCGATGCAACAAATTACGCGAAAATGATCCATTGCGTAATGAACACTTATGAACGACTACTTAAAATATTAGAGACTACACTATTTTAAATACGGCGCATTTTTGGTCATTGGTTTTTCGCCATTTGTCAACAATTTCTGGAGCGCCATAAATCATCTGCTGGTTACGCGACGTCACGCACTTGTGAAATCTCGAGGCGTTGAAATGGCGTGTGCACATTAGACAGCCTATTACTAGGCTGAAAAATACTTCAGCTTTTGTGGAATAGCCGGACGGTGTCTCAATCCGAACGTAATTCGAGAAGGCTGCCCGCCGATCAAATTGGCAGCGGTTACCTATTGCAGCTGGCGAGATCGATTCAGATGAGTACAATAAATATTTTCAGTTGTAGTATAACGATGTTGAGCTGTTTGTGCGCGTATACAGCTCTGTGAACTCTGAGAGAAAGGGAGAGAGAAATGAACAGCTTTGCGCGCGTGCGATTCTTTGCCGTCCGATTTGTACTTAGCGCTGTACAAGTCAATAATAAATTGATTAATCAAGACCAACACGCAGCTGTCAAGTCAGTCTCCTTACTCCAGAAAACCGTGGACCGTGACCATTTCCCTGTTCCGGTAGATCAAGTCGCAGGGCAAGCTTGAAAGCTGGGCTTCTCAAACTGCTCGAGTACAATGCCTTATTCGTCGCCTTGTTGCAAGCCGCCGCGCTCGCTGCAAGCAGCCATACGATAAGCTGCGCAAGTTAATCGGATACTGAAGTGGAAACGTTTTTTAGCTCTACCACTTTGGCCCAACTAGAACGCTCAGCACTTCTGAACACTCTACTCACAGCAGCTCGGGTATAGAGCAACGGCGTTGCTATTCCTTTTTGATGAAAGAAAATGGATTTCCTGAAACAGAAAGAGCGTTTGATCGACCCATTAAACGCTTGCTGGTTCTCGCCTGTATTGGCGTCGTTGATGATGTAACTTTCAGGCCAGGCAGATCAGAACAAAAGCATCACAGACTGCTATAACGTTATAGAGCCCTTGCTAAGCGGTAGCCTCCTCTGCAATGCTGGAGTGCAGGGCGCGAAAGCATCGCATAGGCGGCCTGTACACGCAGAGAGGCTACAGTGCGTGGTCGTGAGACATGGAGCACAATCTCCACAGCAGAAGCATAGGACAAATTTCATTATATAATTACGTGATTGCTGTGCTGAAGGAAAACGTCGCCATAGTTGTCGGTTTCCCAGTGTGCCTCCGACAGTGACCACTGTCGAAATTGGGGAGGCTGCGCTCCCCCAACCTTTATCAGCGGGGAGGGAGGGGGAGTGCTCGCGCCCTCTTGGAAAGAACATACACAGGAGGGCTCGCGCCCTCCTGTGTATGTTCTGCTCGAGCAGCGCGTTGCGAGTTTCGAGCTGCTTGCCGTTCTTCGCGTGACGTTACGATCTGTTGCTATAGCATTCATTCCTTCGCCCTCGTGCCGAAACAATGCACAACAAACGCTACCCGGCGTTTGTGAAGACACGTTTCACTTTCGTGTTATACCGATTCCTATGACACAGGAATCACCCATATTTTTTTCTTACTTCAATGCATTCATTCTTCGTTATAGGGAAATCCGGAAATGCAGTCTCATTTCATTTGTTATGTTTCTTACCGTTCAATTCCAAATCCAGCGAACTTGCCAACATCTATAGCATCAACCGTTCATATACCAAAGCTAATTGAGTTCGCGACTGCTGTTGGAAGGGGGAGCAGTCTACAAGTCAGTACATGTATGCAACGTGAGAGCGAAAAAGATGACATCGTACCCATCGCTGGACTTGCTTCCCAAGCGCCCGCAGTAAAAGGCACCCGCATGAGAAAGAAATTGCAGGGGGAGACGAAGTTATTCCTGCAACTTCCACCTCCAAGCAGGCCAGTGTCAATGCGTATAGATTGCCACTTAATGTCTCAATGAGCATCCTTCTATTGCGAGTACTACAGCAATTTGATAGCAATATCGCGTCAAAATCATTCCAATAGGAATACATGTAGCTCGACAGAAAACACCTGGGGTTGGGACGCGCCAACTTGAATGTGAGAGTTCGTCAACATAATACTGGGGGTTAAGGGCGTATGCAGCATATGGGATAGCTTACGGGATATAAACGTCATTAGCCGGGCAGCGCGCACAGGCGAGTGTCTGGAGGCGCGTTCACACTTGGCCTCGAAGGGGGCGAAAGCGGCAAAACTGACCGAAAATTCACTCGCTTCGCCGCTTAGGCGTCCGGAAAACCACGCGGCGAGCCCCATGGCTGCACTAGTGTATCAATCACGTGATGTAAGCATATGACCGCAAATTTAAAATGGCGACGAAGGAGTCCGCAGTGATTCGCATCGGCGCAATCGCAAACTACCCATGCTGCTCGACAGAACTCACTGCCTTTACATAGACATAGACGCGTTCCACGGGAGCCTCGTTTGGATTCAGATTGCTGAGAAGTCATGAATTAGCAGAACGTGCAGCAGCAGCGAGCCGGCGTGCCCCAACGCATCACGCTTTTGCACAGCCAGGCGTATCCGCCGCCGCCGATGCCGACGTGTCTGCCTAGGTAGTTTCTGTATGTGCATTTCCTGAAACAACGGCTTGAAAAGGTGAAAGCTATTTGTTTTCCGTGCTTTGCATGCATAACTTGTACTCGGTAAGAAATTCAAAGCTCAGGAATAGGGTAAGATGGAATTATTTCTACAAGTGGCGAAGGAGGCGGCGATATGCAGAAGGGGCACAACAAGTGTGAACGTTTCCGACGCGCGCGAACACGGTTTTCCTGCCGCTCTTGCGTTTTCGCTCACTCTTCGCTTCTCAAGTGTGAATGCGCCTCAGAGACTACAGTGAGTTGTACCGAACGCTGCTTACCAGTTCTAAGTTGAGCAAACACAGCTTCACGCAGCTTCTTGCCATGCGAATGCATGGGAATGCTGACAGCAGACTCCGTAGAGTGCGTCCAGCACCGCGGCACCGAGCATTGACATACATGTAAGACGCCTTCAAAGGCAGCCGCAACATCTTGTGTTGCTTTTAAGTGTTGCTAAGCATTCAAGGCAAAGACACAGGGAGTGCAAACACGGGTACAAGAGAGAAGTCAAGATACCATGGTGTCTTGATTTCTCTCTTGTTTTCTCTCTGGCCGTGTTTGCACGCCCTCTAACATATAAACTTACCAACTATCTCAGCTCTCAGCTATCATTGCGAAGCACACACCTGAAGAGGAAAGGAGGGGGGGTGCAGTGTGGAAATCGAACATGATTTCCTGTTTGTGCATAATATTTTGCAAAATTTAGCACAGAGAGGTAATGCTTTGTGCTGATTTAAGTGCATTACAAGATGTTTCGTGGTGTTCGAATGTTCCGGCATAGCAAAAGTGCCTAGCGAATCGAATCAGATGGCGAACTGTTGGACTCAAATATTTGAAGTTTCGAATACCCGCTCACCCCTAGCGACGAGGGATGCGAAATACACTCGAGGACGGTTGGGAATCTGGCGGCGTAATGATAGTGGAAAGTGATTGGCATAAAATTGGGTCAGCTGGTGCTAGACAAGTGTAATTAAATATCGCAGGGCAAAACCGTTGTCCTGCGCTGGGCATGAATAGACCAGGTGATGCAGCTGTTTCTGCTGCTACCGCTGCTGCCGCCTTCATTGCTGCAGCTACCGCTGTGGCGGCCGCTGTGCTGCTGCTGTTGTTTCTTATAAAGTAGACTGACAGAAAAGCGTTGTGAAAGAGAGTGTCAAAAGAACACGTGAACATTCTTTAATACCATGGTAAAATAAATAAATAGGCAATAGGAGTAAATATATAAATAAACAAACAGAATGCAGACCCATTATTTTACAACGGTAAGCTGTACGTTTTAGCGGTGGATGCACACGTGGTAATTTCATCAGCAGAAGTGACGAAGTTTGGTTGATCGGAACAGAAATAGGTCGCTGCACGTTTAGGTATTTCTTTTTGGGGACTCATAATTTGCTGTCCCAGATTCCAAAAGTGAAACTGAGTGGAATCCAAACATAAGTAGCACTCCATCTTGCTGGAATTAGTCGTTGTAGTGCTCGGGTTGTTGTCAAAGCGATTGGGAGCTACGGCTCAATAAGTGTGCGATCATATACCTTCTCTCAATGGTTTATTTGGTAGCACTTTTCGAGGCTCAGGTAGAATATGAGCGTTGGCAAGCTTTCCATCCGATAACAGTGACATAAAGTGGTCATGAGATAATTAATCTTTGGTGAAGCCTTACGCGCTAACGCAGTTAAATTCGAGGTTACAGTAAAACCTCGGTCATACGAATCTCGCTGGGTTGCCAGAAATATTCGTATCATCCGAAATTCGTACCACCAGAAAACAGAGAAAATTATTATGCGACAAAAGAAAGATGGCATACGTTTTGATTTATTGTTTCCCAGGGCCGCACCGACGTTATGAACAGCTCTAAATGTTTGCCAGTAAAGTTTCTAGACGTCAACGATCATACTTGTACTCGTAAATATACGGTGCGTGCGCGCGTGTGCAATCAATGAACCAGATGTGTTGTGACCCGCGACCGCTAGTAGCCTCTTCCTAATCTTACTACGCTTTTCTGCATGACAACGAAGTACTGCGGCAAAAGTGACTTAAGAATCGCTTTGCACACGATCGATAGAGGCCAAGCTCCTTCGCCCTGACCGTCCGCTTCGTCTCATGGGGTTTTCGTCCACCTTTAATGGGACTTCAGGACGGACCCGCAGCCCAAGTTTCAGTCTTGTCTCATAGAATGTCTGATTACGGAGACATGGCCTGCATCGACGCAGCAGGTACGTGTTAATACAGTACAAAGGCGCTGCTGCCTCGAGCACAGGAGCACGCGTCAACGTGTCGGAAAAAAAAAGCGCGACGTTAACGTCATCCGTAATCTAAACGCGAAGGCGCCTAAAGGCCTCCAAGATTCGCGCGCACTATCTCGGAGGCAACGACGCACCATTGATGGTCTGCCGCGTCTTCCGGGACTGACGGGCAGCACCTGTTCGTACCTGTGCGCTAGAGTACGTTCGTATCAAACGTCGCCGCCGGGTGCAAATCGGTTCGCAACAATACATTGCAGGCTGATAGGCCTTGGCCGGGACCACAGACAAATTCGTATCACCCCGAAATTCGTACGAGCCGTGATCGTATCACCCAGGTTTTACTGCATGTAGCCTCTATTTTTTTGTTATCCACGCAGTCATCGCAATGCAATTACAACATTTCATTGATTGCAGTTCGACACGTTGTGTTTGTGCTCCATAAGTTGGCATCGAGAGTACTTTTGTCTTTAAGGGTACATGCATAGGTGTGTGCACAAAGACCGGAGAGGGGGGGGGGTGGATCAGGTGGGGGCGGCTGTTCTCTCTAACTGTCTGTGGAGGAGAAGGGGAGGGGCGCCTAGTGTGCTCCATACATTTACTCAGTCGGATCTGATCAGTCACTGTTTGAGGTACAGGGCGATGCGGATCTTGACAATAATGGCGGCCGCAACCCGCGATGTTGTATTGCAAGAACTATTCACTTCCCACAATTGTTCCAGGAAAGCCGGAGACACAAGCAATGCCATTTTCATAAGCACGCCGTCGCTTCATTTTCATTTTTTGCATCTTTTGCTAAGCTTTTGTTTCTTTTCCTTTTTGGAATGGACCATTGGGAGAGGAGGAAGGGCTGCGGCGAAACTTTGCTCCCTCTAACGGAGTACTCTGCACACACCTATGAGTCGGCTAACTTCCACCGGACATACCTCAAGACATACCTTAAAACAAGACATAACAGACAAGACCCAAAAATTATACATGAAAGAAAAGGGCAAGTCAGCATTACGAAATAATTTAATAAGCCTTGGCATAAAGTAATGTATGTTTGGCCTGCAGAGATGATGTGGCAGTGCTAAAAACTGGCTAGAAAAAATACTTTTTTTTAAAATACAAGTTAAAGTTGAATTAGTGAAAATTATAAGCCGTGTATATATTCCAGTTGTAAGTTTTAGTCCGCAATCGCAGAAGCAAGAATGCTCTAAATCGTCGCTGAAAAAAAGAATGAAATGCTTGTAAATGTAGTTACTACAAAATTGTTTCACATCGAATGTAAGCGGACCATTCGGGCTTGATGTAGGAGTTTTGTCCTCCCTGCATTCTGACTGTTCTTGCTTCAAACATCCACGCGCGAAAGTGTAATGAACATAAACTTCACTCAATAAGCGGAAAACTGCGGAACACTGGACGAACTAGCCAAAACAAGTCACTCTCGAAGTGGTCGGGCACTGTTGGGCCACCACCTTGTAATGGGAGTTTATTCATCTAAAGAGTCAGAGGGTATGCTTCAGATGAGTGTAATACTTATATAGGACATGCAAATATAGTCAGCTGCACTGAGGTGAAGAGCTATGAAAACGACATCCTTATAAATTTCAAACTGTGAAATTTCTATTTAGCGCGGTCACTATGGGCGTATTTTTCATGACAGCATAATATAGCATGTACTGATGCATTAGATGTATCAACCACTTTTCAACTTTGCACAACTGACAAATTATGCCTTCTTATCTTCACAGTTCCAGATAAAAAGGCTATCGTTTCGCCCAACAACAGTACACCTAGCGCTATTTTGTTGACATCGCTCCGTATTTTTTTGTTATCACGAGCGGACACACCCGAAATTTCCGGCTCCATGAGCTGCCAACGACGTCATGCCGTTGTAAACAGCTGTCGCCAGAAGTGCCGAATGGGACGTTTCATATAGTTCAGGCTTGCGTAAGGCATACTCGCGTGGGATTGAACCATAGATTAGATTGCGTATTAAATGTAACATTGTGCGGTTATAATTAAGTACAGTACGGAAGGACCCGTACACGTCAATTGCGCACGCTTTGTTTACATACATTACGCGCCTCTACCAAGCAAGCAAACAAAAGCCGCATTCTAAAATGTGCAGGAAAATTATGGAAACAATTTCCGTTTGTATATTCTTTCATTGCAATATGCAGGACAAAAATGTTTCACTGGCAACTCTAAATGAAACACGACGATATCGAGACATAAATGAGTCTCGGGCAACTATTGCGTATAAATTCAGCTCAACGTAAATAACAGAGTTCCGCCATCGGCATTCTCTGCCAACACGTCATTCAAATCGTTTCCAGACTTCGCAGCGTGCCTGCTGCTTCTTCCTTTCCGAGCATGAAAATGTCCTCAGAAAGGGCGGAAAATTATGCAAAGCCAAATTAACGCGTAGGTTGGTCGGAGTTATCGCTAGACTTTCCTGTAGTTTTCGAGTAGACGCATCGGAGCCGTCACAGAAGATCCACGCGTAATTGTAGAAAAACAGCTCCCTGGCGGACACGCGCACGTACGGGAGAGTGTAGTAAAGCCGCGTGGCTTTGTGTCTGATGAGCGCTTGTTCGTACAGCTTGTATAGTGGCCATAGAACGGCGTTGTCCAGGAAGTCTTGCTCTAAGCGTGCAACGGTAAACCTGACAGGTGCTTGTGATGCTCCGCCTTTGTCGTCGACCTCTCCCGCCTCATGCTGCTGTCGGAGACACTGGGTGATGTTCTCGTACGCTTCAATAGAATATGTGCTCCACCACTTTTTCGGCCGCATCCGCTCGTCGAAAAGAGAGTTGCTGCGCAAGAGCGCCTGTAACGAGACCTTTATCAAAGGCCTCAGAACGGCGGGGTACAGCTGGTAGGGAATCGTGCTTGAGATGGTGCTTAGGAACCCCACCAGTGCGTTCGGGGCAAACACCATATTGTTCGTGGGCTGGTACTCGCTGTCCCATGCGAAGATAGATGCCGTGTACGCATTGTCGTACGCTGCCGTCACGTTCTTACCGCCGCCTTTCCCGAGTGCGTCCCAGTAAAGAGACGAAGAATATGAGGAAATTGCAAAGACGGTCTCCAGCACGCTCTTATTGGTGTTCAACACCAACGATGGCGTCTGGCGATAATCCTCGTATTGTACGAAGTTGTCCTGCGTGCCGTAGACGAATGTAATGTCATCCAGTTTTCGCTGAGCTATGGTTACGTCTTCGTGAGAGAACCAAGAACGCTCCGACTGCAGCATGTCGCGGATCGTCGAACGAATTTCATTGAAGAGCTCCGCGAACTGATCGTCGTGATGCGTCCTATACACGTTCGCGAATTCCCTGTTCGACGTTAGCTTGGCCGCTATGCCGACACCGTAGCGATACATGCTCTCCAGCAGAGTGCCACACGCAGCCAGTTGCAAGTCGAAATGATTGATATTAGACCCGAGCCTGAATTCGTAGAGGAGCCTGTAGTCGGGCGGCATAAGCGGTGAGAAAGTGACGAGGGTCTTGAAGCCGACATAGTTGGCCACCACGGTCTCGTAGTTCTGCATTTCGAAGATGGAGCTCAGTCGAGTGAAAAACAAAGAATCTTCTAAGTACACGACAGTTGAATCATTCACTAGCGTCTCGGTCTTGAAAAGGAGCCTCATATATCTGAACCAGTCCCAGTGCTCGCTTTTCGGCAATGTGTCCACGGACCACAGCTCGTTCGACGCGTACTCGACGTACTTGCTGTCTAGATACGACAGGCTGTGCAGAATCTCTTCCAGCTTAGCTATTTGTCTGCCCGCTATACTACCGACGCTCTTGTTTCCGAAAATACTCAATGCGTGGACGATTATGCCTTCGTACCGTTTTGCTGTAGCCTGTCTCGACTGGGAAGCGAAGCGTTCCAAGTACGTCACCGGTCTTTTCAGCGTGATTTGCGATGCAGCATGGCGACGCGCATTTCGCAGGATAATGACTCGATAAAGCGTGTGAAGCATCAAGTGTCGATCTCCGCTAGAAACAGCTGCCACTAGGTCACCCTTAAAATCGAGAAATGGCCACCCACTGAGTCCTAAGACATCGAGAATTTCGAACCATGCCGACAAAGCTTCATTACTTGCACTTTTGGTCATGCACTTCTTGTGTACCCACGTTGCCTGAACAAGAAAGTTACTTTCGATGGGCCTCGGGTGTCGTCCCTTGATGTCGAGAAATCTTTTGAAGAACATATCAAGATCAAGAAGCAGTTGTCCGGTGCTCCATCGAGGGTACGGCTGCTGTGTGAAGCTCCCAGGGCTGTACCTGAAGTAAAAAGAAAGTATTTTAGATAAATTATTTCAAGGCACCGTCCTTGCTGCGTGAAGCGAAGGTTTGCATTCTTAGAATATGCACAGCGACTCTACGGTTTCTTTTGACCACTCCAAGCAAAAGAACCCTCTCTAAATTCAGCAAAAAGAGATAAACTTATTAAATTTCGCTGAAGGAAGCAAATAACGAGCCTATATCCTTGCCATAAAGACGTTTTGCTAGTGTTTCATTTGCTTTTTGTTGAGTTGAGTGTCGAAGCAAAAAATATAGAAAAAACAAGGTTCAGCACTGGAATTAGAATACGGGAGCGGTATTAAGCAACAATGTAGATATCGGTTGGTTGCTTTATGGGGTTTAACAACGCAAAGCGACTCGGGCTGCGCTAGGCGCGTAGTGGAATCCTCCGAATAATTTCGACCACCTCGACTTCAACAACGCGTTCTGACATCGCAGAGTACTTGCGCCTCCGGATTTGCCCTTTCATCGAAATGCGATCGCCGCAGCTGGTACCGACCCTGTGGCCTTCGGGTCAGGAGCCGCACGGCGACGCAAGACATGCGCTGCCCATCTATTGAAGTTTATTCATAAGAGAGCTCGAAAAACAAAACACTAACTGCATGTGCGGCATTCCAAGGCCAATGATACACTGCGAAACGAAACTCATTTATCATATTCCTCATGTAAACTGAAGGCATGCGCATAGTCGGTATTTTCTTTTTCGAGCGGTTGTCCTGATACATGTCGCTTTGTCGTGTGTCTCCGGTTGTTGCTGTCATTTTCCGCGCCGAATAACGGTATGTAAATCACGTGCGAGTTTATGCACTCAAATAGCCTTGGACGGGAGAAAACTACTCATGTCATACGACTACGCGAGCAATAAAGACCGGCCTGGCTCATCCCCACTCACAGACGTAATAGCATATTGTTCAGGTTAGGTCAAAGTAAATGGAATTCGTCAATAAACAACATTTTCTTGTCGCTGTTTCTCTCGATTTTATGTTACGCAATGCATGATTTAGCCTGGTCGAGCTTACATTGTCGCATCGGGTTCCTCTCTCAATCGGTGCGGAAATTTCACTTAATGAGACGTAAACGCCTTGATCCGTGTGCGCTAGTGCGAAGTTTCGCACCCTATCTTTACGGCAGAAATCTTATGCTATGGATCACAATGTCATCTGTTGGCTGTCTTCCTTAAAAGCATTTTTGAGACGCCTTCGCGGCTGGCCATTAATTTCACAAGAATGGCTTTTTACCCTGAAGGCGTTTGGCCGTGTTGGTAGTACATCGTACTTCAGAGACCATAGCGCACTAACGAACACGAGACAGGAAGCACGAGACAGGACCAGCGCCTACTTTCAACTAAGGTTTTATTAAAGACGATAGTCTTTCGTGGGATACTTGAAAGCAAAAAAAAAAAAAAAAGCCGGCAGATCCCACGCATTGTGGGAATCGATGTAATGCGAAGCAGCCAGCAAAGAGCTGCATACATCGTCTTGTGTGTCATTGAGGAAAATGCGTGTCATGGTTTTCATGTTAACTCCTATTATTTATGTTCGTCACACAGTCACGTCGCGCAAGACCAATTCCGGGGTAGATCAAGCTAGCGAAACAGCCACCAGCGCGCCATGAGCGTGGCACATAAGTCATGCTGTACATGACATGCGTGTCATGATTTTCATGATAACTCGTGTTATTTATGCTCGTCACACGGTCACGTCGTAAGAGACCAATATTGGTGTATATCAAGCTAGCGAAACGGCCGCCAGCGCACCATGAGCGTGGCACGTAAGTCATGCTGTACATGACATGCGTGTCATGATTTTCATGATAACTCGTGTTATTTATGTTCGTCACGCGGTCACGTCGCAAGATACCAATTTTGGTGTGTATCAATCTAGCGAAACGGCTGCCAGCGCCCCGTGAGCGTGGAGCGTAAGTCATGCTGTACATGACATGCGTGTCATGATTTTCATGATAACTCGTGTTATTTATGTTCGTCACACGGTCACGTCGTGAGAGACCAATATTTGTGTATATCAAGCTAGCGAAACGGCCGCCAGCGCACCATGAGCATGGCACGTAAGTCACGCTGTACATGACATGCGTGTCATGATTTTCATGATAACTCGTGTTATTTATGTTCGTCACACGGTCACGTCGCAAGATACCAATTTTGGTGTGTATCAATCTAGCAAAACGGCCGCCAGCGCCCCATGAGCGTGGCACGTAAGTCATGCTGTGCATGACATGCGTGTCATGATTTTCATGATAACTCGTGTTATTTATGTTCGTCACACGGTCACGTCGTAAGATACCAATTTTGGTGTGTATCAATCTAGCGAAACGGCCGCCAGCGCCCCATGAGCGTGGCACGTAAGTCATGCTGTGCATGACATGCGTGTCATGATTTTCATGATAACTCGTGTTATTTATGTTCGTCACACGGTCACATCGCAAGATACCAATTTTGGTGTGTATCAATCTAGCGAAACGGCCGCCAGCGCCCCATGAGCGTGGCACGTAAGTCATGCTGTGCATGACATGCGTGTCATGATTTTCATGATAACTCGTGTTATTTATGTTCGTCACACGGTCACGTCGTAAGAGACCAATATTGGTGCATATCAAGCTAGCGAAACGGCCGCCAGCGCACCATGAGCGTGGCACGTAAGTCATGCTGTACATGACATGCGTGTCATGATTTTCATGATAACTCGTGTTATTTATGTTCGTCACACGGTCACGTCGTAAGAGACCAATATTGGTGTATATCAAGCAAGCGAAACGGCCGCCAGCGCCCCATGAGCGTGGCACGTAAGTCATGCTGTACATGACATGCGTGTCATGATTTTCATGATAACTCGTGTTATTGATGTTCTTCACACGGTGACGTCGCAAGATACCAATTTCGGTGCATATCAACCTAGCGAAACGGCCGCCAGCGTCCCATGAGCGTGACGTCGCAAGATACCAATTTCGGTGCATATCAACCTAGCGAAACGGCCGCCAGCGCCCCATGAGCGTGGCACGTAAGTCATGCTGTACATGACATGCGTGTCATGATTTTCATGATAACTCGTGTTATTTATGTTCGTCACACGGTCACGTCGCAAGATACCAATTTTGGTGTATATAAAGCTAGCGAAACGGCCGCCAGCACACCATGAGCGTGGCACGTAAGTCATGCTGTACATGACATGCGTGTCATGATTTTCATGATAACTCGTGTTATTTATGTTCGTCACACGGTCACGTCGCAAGATACCAATTTTGGTGTATATAAAGCTAGCGAAACGGCCGCCAGCGCCCCATGAGCGTGGCACGTAAGTCATGCTGTACATGACATGCGTGTCATGATTTTCATGATAACTCGTGTTATTGATGTTCTTCACACGGTGACGTCGCAAGATACCAATTTCGGTGCATATCAACCTAACGAAACGGCCGCCAGCGCCCCATGAGCGTGACGTCGATTTTAATGTTATGACTTGTCATTTATGTTCGTCATACAGTCATGTTACGCCATTCCAATTTTGGTGCACATTCGATTAACCAAGCGACCAGGAGAGCACAAAGTCGTAGGCGGCTAGATAGATAGATAGATAGATAGATAGATAGATAGATAGATAGATAGATAGATAGATAGATAGATAGATAGATAGATAGATAGATACGGTCAAAGTCGCAGAAGTTCGCTAAGAAATGCTTCGCATTTAAAACTTTGGTCTGTCTGTCTGTCTGTCACACGATTCAGCCTACAGATGGGTCGCTCAGAGGCGAGCTGGATCTTTTGAGCGGTTATTTTAAAAGAACGAGCGATACGCGGCTCAGTAAAAGTGAGCGGCGCTTTTTGGGAGACGGCTCACTGAGCCAACTGAGCCACTGAGCCGAGGGAGCTAACTGAGCGACGGCGGCGACGGTTCTCCGGTTCTCTTTCGCTCACTGAGCCGTGGCGGCGCCAGTTCTTTCTCGCTCCCTGAGAGGCGGTTCTCTCTCGCTCACTCAGCGGTAGTTCGCTCTCGCTCAGTGAGCCGTGCTGAACCTTTGGTTGAACCGATTGAACCGCTCCGTTTGATATCGCGTTCCGTGAGAGAGGTACGCTGGCTTTCTGAGTTTATTCTGAGTGCGGCTTTCCCGCCATCTATTGGCGATGAAAGAAAAGAACTGCCCTTTCCTCCTTGCTCGCAAGAGTCGCAACCTCCTCACCTTCGGCTTCCTCCGCGGGTGCCCACGGGCCGCTATGTTTTCATCCAGAGGCATGTACATACAGAGGTCTAGTCGATTCATTTTCGGTCACAGGCCGACGAGTGGTGGCCGCTGCGGGCAGACTCGCGCTGCTCGCTCACTGCGTGCGGTGCGCGTGGCACTTTATCGTGAGTTGGTGCAACTTGTCGAAGACGAACACATGAACTTAGTTTACGTCCTGGTTTCTATTATTTTACCGCAAAATCCAGAGTAAGACCCCCTCATCACCCCCCCCCCCCCAACGGTGAAGGATAGTTCGACATTTTCAGGGGGGGGCGGGCGGCTTGCTCGGTCATGGATTGCCGCGGAAGAGCCGCTAAAAATGCAATGCAATGCAATGCTTTATTAAATACACATGCATTCAGTGCTTTCATCATCCCTTGTCGGGCGAATAAAAACAATGAATGAAACAGGAAAAATGTAGGGAGGGGAGAAGGGGACGCATATTTGAAGTCTCCTGAAGAAGGGAGGGGGCGCTTGCACAGGTAGGGGCGCTTGGTTGGGATTTTGCGGTAGTCATGATAATGCCACCCATATATTCCACTCCAATGCATTTCTGAGCGTTCACTATTAGCACTATGTTGCTAATATGTTGTGCAGAAACAGCGCTTCATAATATTTCGTCCTGGTGCATGATGACAAATTATCATGGCATGATACTACGTTGAGTTTTGATGTGTTTGAATGGGCCTCACAGATACTTTTCGACGTCTTTGTTTCTTTCAATGGGTAAAGGGACGTCTTCCAGAAAGGCGTTCACTCTCAGTGACACACGACAAAATTAAGTGCTTGATTTAAGACAAGTACGGACACAAGACAGCGATCGAAGCACGCAAATGCTGCTTTCGGGATAGTTCTTTTGCGTTAAAGCAGATCCCGCATGTACTTTTCAAACGAAAAGCGGCGTTCTCTCGCACACGGGTTGGGGGGGGGGGGGTAATTCTTCAGTGCACCTGTTTAAAGATTACGGCCGCAAGTGCACCTGTGCACTTGCGGCCGTAATTGCTTGCGCAGCTGGTGTAAATATGCGTGACGCTGCAAAAACACCCTTTCCAGCAACGACGCCACCAGCTCTACTCCCACGCCGCAGCACAGAAACAATATACTTCTTTTCTCCGTTAATAAAGAAAATCTGGGACAATACAACCGTGCCCAGTAGTATTTCCTGTTTTAACTCGGGAATCTCTTTTACTTTTTAGGAGTAATGCAATTCCTCGAAACTTCAAGGGGTTTCAGAGTAACAAAAAGGAGATTTGCTTCTGCAACAGAGACGAACAAGGAACGTAACGGCGCCGAGTTACAACTGAACTGATTTTTAGACATGTGGGTACCATCCGTAGTCGGTAGCACCGCACAGCGAATAGAGAGAACAGTCTGCTGGTTCTCCACGAGGAGGGTTAATTAGCAGAAGATGCCACGCCTTCACGTGGCTAGCGCGAGCCCTGCCAACACCTGCCTTGTGGGTATGTTTGCGTTTCCGTTTACGATGGTTAAGAGTAGCAATATACATTATATGGGCGGCGTGCTCCTGCGCGCAAACAAGATTCTCAGCAAAAACATGTCACGTTCTTTTTATCGAAAAATGCCGATGGAAAATGCATGGTGACCAGATGCGTGGTGACCGGAATCGTTGGTTTTTCTTATTGTCCCGTCATCTGATGACCGAGAATAAACTAATAAATAAAATGCTCGTAACAACGCGAGCATTGAGCGGCGTTGAGCAGCTGGCGAGAAGCGCACGCATAGCGGCGTCACACGATCTTGTGTTTTGTATCACTGCTCCCAGATGGCGCGTCAATCTGATGGTCCCTGCTGAATCGGCCATGTACATGTCCGGGTTTCAGAACCCGAAAAGCGAGAGGGGTGGTGTGACAGATTGGCTTGTCGAGGCTCGCGGAAGAACGTGGCGCTCAAGTGCGTCTGCAGAACTTTTTGCAGAGGGGTGCATGGGCGAGGAGGGGGGGGGGGTGAGGAGGATGCATTCAGCATTGACCAGCGCAGGTACCGTTTCTACAAAGCTGCCTGCATAGAAAAAGTATTCTAAATTCAAGGAGGAGGAGGGAGAGAGAGGTCAGTGTCCCCCCTCTTGCGTCCTCTCCCTCCTAGTATCAAGTGAGCCGTGAGCCGTTAAGCTGAGCCGTTCGGAGCCGTTCCCTGAAGTTAGCCACCTTGCCCATTTCCAATTTAAGCACTTTAAGCACTGCCAAAGTTTAAGCACTTGCAGAACGCCCAGCCATCTTGAACTGGTAGCTGCGTTCATGCTTGTGAACATTTTCGATCAAAAAGCAAATATTACGCATATCTCAGGCGCAACATCAATACGTATTAGGTGGTGCGTTCCTTTATTAGAAAATACATAGATACGTAATTTTAAAGACCCTTAGTGTTTCTTAGGCTGCACTGAAAATGCGACGCTATGCACAAAAAGATATCAGAGCGGATGAGACCAGGACTCGTGTAGTACGGCCGGCAGAAGACTATCGTCTTTCCACGATATTCGCAGCGAAGCACGCAGATGCGCAGCCAATTTTCGCAGATGAGAACTGCAAATTGGGCTAGTTGGTGAGGATTCATTGTGCTCGTTCCTGAGCATTCATCCTGAGCATATATAAACACTCATATGAAGCTGCAAGAAGAAACGTAGGAAAGAAAATGGATACGTGTTGTCTATGCCAAACAATCAAGCTCTTGCTTAGATAAAGGAACAGACGGCATGCTGACACATTCGTTTCCTGCCCTGGCTATCTCCGACGCCTCTACTGTCTCCCTAGTAGTCTTGTTACAATGGCGATACAGAACAAATATCTGATTATAAAATGGAATAAGAGCCACAGTGCTTTCCTCGTTTTAATGAGACAGTTGTTCTGTATCGCCATCTGTACCATATCCAGGCTCGAGATATATCATTACAATTTCAACCGTGCAGCTTGGGCAGCACAGAGCTTTTGCGGCCGCGAATTGGTGTGAGCGTGGTATATACCGGAGAGCGAAGAGAGAAGAGTGGTGCTGGGCGGGTTTCTGATCGCGTGGACTGCGCGGTATGGAGCTCTTGTCTAAGCTCTCAGAGTTACGTTTGTGCTACCTTGAACAACGTTTCCCGTGACAGTGACAGACAAACAAGACGAAATATTATATTTAGGCGCATGCTTCCCTGCATTGCGCTTTCTGAGGTCAGCATAATGTGAAATGGTTGCATTTTACAAATACCATTCCTTTGAAAGATATGAAGCAACCAACGCCATATTGAAGATTGAGCCTATATTGAACAGCAAGGATCAAGTTTCGTCGAATGGTAGTAAATATTTGTCATGAGCAAACAAAAATATTGGACCCTGTAACTTTTTTAGCAGTGAACAGGACATGTTATGAGAACTGTACCGCTATTTATTTATGTTGTGGGAGTATTTGCATAATATCGCTGAAGAGTTGTTACACTGTCGTATAAACGATATCTTAACCAAATCGGCAAGAACTGAATGTAATCATTAAAAATGCTTTCATAATGACACTAAGCATTGTTTACAGTCTTTGAGGGAAGTGTGACGAGATTTTTGGGCTACTTCTTTAGTGCCACAGGTGAATAGGCTATTCTTGGCTATAAGTAGACATTCTTCAGCTCCTCTTCACGTTATCAATCTGGCAACCCTGCCAGCCGGGTTCCACTCGGTCACACGACGTCTCGCACATTCTTACGACCTTTTTGAATCGCTATAGTATAACCTTGTATATATTATTTAGAACTAACAGCCAGGAAAGCTTGTCTGATAGTGCTAATTAATGTTGTGTCTAGCAAAAAAAAAAATAAACGGGCCGTCAAAATTGCCCTTCCTTCGTTCAACCTTGTATATACGACACCCGAATCTCTTGATAAGCGCCACATCATGTAAACCCCAGTTATGTCGGCATCTTACCGGAAAGCGCTACATGCATGTTCGTAGAAGTCGTCACACGGGCTGGCCTTGTTGTAGCTGGGACGGAACAAGTAGTTGCGATTCCACATGCAGATGTGTGAGACGCACTCGTCCGAGTCGGCAGACGCAACCGGGCGCTTCGGCTGCAAGCCGGCATGTGCACGGAAGCGGCCCTGCAGAGAATCTCTGTTTGACAAAATGTACAACTCAACCAGAGCTCTACCAGACAGTGACACATGCCGGAAGCTTTTGGGGCAATGCGCTCAGTTTTCTTACGAAAAGGGTGAAGCCTGAAGATAGGGTGGTTCCTGGGAGCCGGCGTAACCACACTTTTTAAAAACTTGAATTTGGAATCATTCGAACAACGCAACAAGGCTCACTCACAAGGAAACGCCGAACCGAAGGTCCAAGTTTTGACATAATTTCACTGTCATTTTCGACCCCCCTGATACCGGCGATGAACGTGGCCGTGTACATTTTTCGATACAGTTTAACAAATAGGCGCGAGGGCTACGTGTGTTGGCAACGACTCATAACACCATCACCAGTGTTACGGCTTGAGCAGCTCGTTCGATCGTGCGCGTTGTTTTTTCGGTTTCACAAGTATTTCCCACGTTCCATGCAAAGCTGTTTCCTTATTTAACGACGGCAATATCTCGATTCTTCTTGCTTCCTCGCCCTCTTGCCAGGGTGTTCATGCACACCTCTAAGCGTCTGAATGCTGTGAGTGCAGCGCTTGTCTAGGAAGATTTAAGACATGCGCTTGAAATGTAATTGGAGCGTTCATCGCAATTCGTTATGATAATTGCGCTGATGCATTTACAGCCTCATTCTGTGATTGTCAGACACAAAGATACAGCTGTACTCAGTAAAGGATAAAGCTTGGGTACGTTAAAAACAGTGATTATGGGTAATTAACTAATGACTCAGCATAAGAATGCGTGCGAATAGTCCGTGAGCATAGTGTCGTTGACTTTACGGAATTGCAGGTGGGTGAAGCGAGAGAGGAGGGCAGCGTACCGATTTCGACAGTGCACCGCGCGCCTGTTTTTCACTTTTTGTGCGTGCATTGTACGAAATAAAGAACAGCTATAAATCAGTGTTTTCAAAAGTGGACTACAAAAGCGGTTTTGTTTGGATTACAGTTCACGTCAGGATTACAAGCAGCAATGTATGAAATCGGCGGGTGCGCAAACCCGGCTGAACACAAGCGACATCAACTCAAACTGCGTCTGGTGCTAGCGAGGTTCAACAGCAAGCAAATCACACCAAATTCCTGAGAGTAGACATAGATCCTCACCGATAATTTCATTTACATTCAAGCAATATTGTTCGAAAAGCCTCGTGCGGATCGCATGTACTTTGTAAATGTCGATACTTTTTTCCAACAGAACTACTAATATTTATTATGCATTCGTTCATTCACACGTAAACTACTGCATTGCTATATAGGGTTGAACGTACAAATCTCACCTCAAATCCGTACTAAGAGCTCTTCGCGCAATAATGCCGAATAATATTAATATCAGAGGCGACGATTTGTTTCGAACGTTTACCGTATTAAGCATCAAAAGCCTATAGTCGCTTACAGTATTGCTTCTATATTGTACACCATATTAACGGTAATCTCAACTTACTGTCGGTTTCCCTACGTCACTCACCTCGAGTTAACGAATGTTTTTGACGCTACCGAGTTTTACTACCAAAAATCAACACTAATTACTGTCGTCAACCTTTGAAATTCACAGGAAATAATATTTGGAATAACCTTACTACAAATCTAAAAGCAGCCCTATCATGTCACTCTTTCCTGGCACAATTAAAGAATTCACTCCCTATTAATGCACCTTTCCACAATAATTTGTAGTCATTATTTCCACATGTGCTCAGATTTGCACCTATATAAATGCATATTACATAGTGAACTCTTGTCGTTTTAATTACATCAAATTATCGCATCATTGATGTTTTTACTGTTTAATAACAGTGAACATTTTTTTATTATACTATATTACATATTCTGCGCTTACTGGTGATCGAAAAAACACGGATCTCCACGAAGTGAATCTTGACGAGTGGGCGAAGCTCAGGGTGTTGTATGGTTGAGTAACCGTACCTTACCCTTGCGCTGCCCCACTTAATGTAGACTGAGTTACATAAGGTGGCATAAAGAGTCGACGACAAAAAGTGGTCCTAAGGCGCATAATGTCTACGTTGAAGTCGCCGACTAGTATGAAGGGCTTGTGCTTGTAGGTGTTTTATATTGTTTCGTCACAGTTATGATTGATATTAGCCTATTGTTAAACCTCATGTTTCGATTTTACAAGCTGGCATTGCATGTAGTGCACCTGTAGTGACCATCAGGAAAAAGACTCAGGGGACATTCCCCTATGGAGGAATTGGGCGCAAGCAAAGCTTGGCGTGGGCGTGCCTAACCTACTGATTTTTATCTTTTCCTTCTTTATTTCTTCCTTTTCATTTCTTTCTTTCTGTCTTTATTGCTTTCTTTCCTTCTTTCTTCCTTCCTTTCTTTCTTTCCTTCTTTCTTTCGTTCACATTGCGCAGTGCTCCCTCTTATAGGTAGGCGTTCAGTTGTAACATGGGTATACCGGCCGTCCCCGGCACCGTGGTCCCCGCAACACTGTTTACGGAGCGAGGAGTCGTGGCGTCTTTCATGTTCTTACCAGCGTTCGTCAGCATCTAGAGAAGCCCAACGAAAAGACTAGCACACAATGAAGGAAACACTGCTTATGTATTCCATTATCTCGAAGTCAGAATTTTCCTGAAATGTGCAAATTGCCTATATCGACCTTACGCGTTGTCCACCAGTTCGCTTTTAAACCGTCAACGCGAAATGTTCCAATGAAGCGCCCATAGCAAGTCTACGGCGTGTCATCTATTTGTGTCGTCGGTAGAGCGCATTCGTATGCTTCAGTTCATTTTTTACATTGGGCAAGCATGGGCGCTTGGCCTGGTGTTTAAGGCGCTCGCTTTCGGACCGAGGGCGACGCGGGATGAAGGCCCAGCCCTGGAAAGAAAGTGTATTGCGTTTTATATATCATTCCTTTGTTGCGCGATAGTCCTGGGAGAGGGCGGTTTCTGTTTGAACGGTGTCTCATGTTTTCTTCCGTCACATAGGTCTTTCGAACACCACCATCACAGGTCAGTTATTACAAGCCTCGCTTCAATAATAAAGGAAGGACGAAATGACTCCACTTTCACGGAACATTTGGCCACTTCTTTCATATTTTTGACGCGCTCTACCAACTTCGAGCGCGTTCACACAGCGTACGTAAACCGTAGACACCATTGCAAGTGATGTACAGGTATTAGACGTATTAACACTCTTCCCTTACTCGTGACGGATTTATGTTTCCATGCAAAGGCCATTCTAATAACAATATCTGGGGTTCTACTTCCCAAAACCACGATAGACACTGCCGTAGTGCAGGACCCCGGAAATTTTCGAGCATCTGTTGTTCTTTAACGTGCACTGACAACGCATAGTACACGGGCCTCTAGCATTTCGCCTCCATCGAATTGCTACCGCCGCGGCCGAGATCGAACCCGCGACCTTCGGGTCAGCAGCCGAGCACCGTAACCACTCTTCCAACGAGGCGGACTGCAAAGGTCATTCTGTAAAACAGGCCATAAGTGGAAATGCATCGCGCATTTCTCGACTGTGGCAAGGCTTCGGCACCATATTTACTACGATGAATATCACGTTCACATCAACGGAGAGAGTGCGCGGTAGCGAAGGGAAAAGATAAGATACGTAGTACGCAGTGGCGTAGGCAGGCATATTGTTCGGGGAGAGGGTGGAGGGGGCTCGCATGTGACGATATATATATATATATATATATATATATATATATATATATATATATATATATATATATATATATATATATATATATATATATATGTATAATATAATAGGTCGGTATAATAGGTATAATAGGTAATATAATATAATAGGTCGCGTATATATATATATATATATATATATATATATATAT
The DNA here is from genome assembly GCF_013339695.2 of Rhipicephalus sanguineus. Taxonomy (NCBI): domain Eukaryota; kingdom Metazoa; phylum Arthropoda; class Arachnida; order Ixodida; family Ixodidae; genus Rhipicephalus; species Rhipicephalus sanguineus. Next base: position 172,492,046 of record NC_051179.1, on the reverse strand, counting down.
ATATATATATATATATATATATATATAGTTGAAGGAGTGGTTGCCTTTGGTTCCCGTATATGTATGGGAGGTGGCACTGCACGAAAACTTCATTTCTAAATGAAGCTTTCTTATATATAATATAATGTGTATGTGTGTCCCTCTCACAAAGTTCCTTGAAGCCAGAATTATTCGAATGCACTGTTTATTATCATTGCTAATCGTTCGCAGCTCCGGTGAACTATGACCGCTTTCCATTACAGGGGCAAATGCGTCTTTTACGTACATCAACTCGACTGAGTGAACGAAAGTCTGTACAACTCTGCAAATGAACTATAATTTTTGGGACTCATTCACAAAAGTGCGTGTCGTTTAATCAGCATTGTAGTCCTACGGAAAGCTTACATTTTACGCTATTATTTCTTGTGACACGGCGTTGCCGCATAACACATTTCCTGAGAGGAAGCCTTACATAATTCTCCTCTCCGGTATTTCGCCTAGAACAACAGTACCACCAGGATCTATTATGCGGCCGCAATCGCAATGCATGCGTTACATAATTACTGGAAATTAGTCTTACTACGACTTTCGAGTACGAATGCCTCATGTACTAAATCTCGTATTCTTATGTTAGCATCGATTGATCATTTCAGTTCCATCACGACAGGAATTCATTTAGAAAACAGCAATCTATCATTGCAGATATAAAATAATAGAAACTACGGCACGTACTTTAAACATGGCTACATTTTACTGAGCATAAGTGTGATCGTATTTTTCCTCCCGTGTTCGGAGCTCCATCCGTATAATAGGTCGAGTAAAATACACTCTAACAACTATAATTTTCTTACTCTCATGACACGCTGGTTGATCAAAATCTGCTGAAAACGGCGATACAGCGAAATGTACATCGCGTGCGCGCATTTTACAGCGAAAGCTGTTATGAGATCGTTTCACCGGCTGTTTTTGGCGCCGTAGTTGTCCGCCGCTGCCGCCGCCGCCGCCACCGCCGCCGCCGGTGTCCGTAACCACTATCGCTCGAAATAAGGAAAAACTAAATAAGAAAAAAATTCCAGGATGGAACGAGGTTCGAACCTAGACCCTCTGCGTGGGAGCCCAGTATTCAACCTCTGAGCCATGCCGGTGCTTGAAACTGCCTTGCAAAAAGACCCTATACAGTCTTCATGTCGGGAAGGAACCACATTAACATATGTAATGTAGCGTGGTACAAAAGTAAAATAGCAGGCAAGTGTCACACAATGCCAATTCTGTAATCAGGCGTCACACAATGCGAATTGCGCAACGAGTGAGTTGTTGGATGCTTCCAACCCATTACAAAGGGGTCTGCCATAATTCTTCATCGTCATTAGCCACAGCATCAACAAAGTGCACATAATGCCTTACAGGTGTTTAGCAGATACCACGGTTTTGCGCAGAATGACGAAAAATTGCGTAGTGGCTGCTTCCTTCGTACACAAAAATTATGATTTGTAGCGTAGTGGGTTCCGCGCAAGTGCACTTCTATTGGTTGCCAAGGAAGCCCGTAAGGCTCCCATGATCCATTTCCTCAGGATCTCAATGAAGTTAATTCCCTTTCTCTATCTCTTTCTCACGTTAGCGTATGTTATAAAGTGTGGTGGGAGAATGAAATAACGACCTGGCGTCACACAATGCGAAGTACGTAACTAGTGGGTCATTTAAAGCTTCCAACCGATTACAAAAGGCTCAGTCATAATTCTTCATCGTCATCAGTCGTCGCATTAAGAAACTGCACATAATGGCTTGCAGATGGTACCTCGCTTCTCCGCAGAATGACGAGTAATGTCGTGGTGGGTGCTTCCATCTTCACAAAAATTATCGTTTGTGGCGTAGTGGGTACGTTGCTAGTGTAGTTGTATTAGTAACCACAAGAGAGTTTATAACGGGCTCTAGAAATTCCGCTCTTCCAGCTTTCGCTGTGACTGTGCTGCGCTTTCCGCGCAGGCCTGGCGTTTTTTTCTTACGTGCTATACTTCTCATTGTTAGAACAACCTCGCGCGCTAAATGTGCCCGCTTACTATTGCAGAAACAAACATCCAAGAGTAGCGTTACGTCTAGCAGAATTACTTGTATTAGCTGTGTCGCAGAAAACGTAATCAAGTTTAACTTGTGTTAATGCGCACTTCAGCGGAAGACTACACAATTTTGTTTACCCACCAGCTAGGTCTGACCTCCTTTCCACCAGACGTTCCTCTAAAAATACACTGTTACGCTTTCGTGACACTAATAATAAGATTTGCAGGAAAACTAAGAAAACATGTACGCGGATTGCGAAAACTAATAATGTATGGTGCATGTAATATTATGATGAACTGCCGGTGAGGAAAATTATGAGGTGTCATCTTGACCACAAGGCAGTGACTAGAACAATGAGCAGACGCTGGTTTGATGTCTCTTCCACAAGTAGTCGTTCAAATAAAGTTAGGTGGCCAGGCGATACTGGGCGATGCTAACTTCTTATAGGTTCAGAATCTATGTCATAGTGAACTGGACTGCTTAGCAGGACATTGTTCTGCGCTTGAATGACCTTTCACCTCCCCAGATTCACCACTGGGAAGAGGGGACTTCAATATATCTCCAATCACGCGCACTTCATAGTGCGCCCAAAAATGCCGCCCTAAAATATATTTGCTGCGCCGCTTTTAGGTAGAGGCGAGAGTGACAGCCGAGTTGTTCACGTCACCAGCGTCTCAAGAGATTGTAAAAGGTTTACTCCGACATAACACAACAATTGTTAACAAAATGAGAGACGTTTCACCATCCATGCAGTTGGCATTCTCAGTATACAGTGGCAACAAATGAGCGCAGATAGACCAGTCCACTAGTCACATACGTGCCGTTTTTGTTCTCTAAAAGAGCCTAGTGCACTTTAACTGAAGCTGAGAAAAACGCAGTTTTTTGCTACTGACAGTGTAGTGGGACCTACTCCAACATTTTTTAACGCGATAGCGTTAAAGAGCTCGTTTCGCAGAACTTCCGGTGTCGGCGTTGGCTGGTTGTGAGCGAAAAATCAGCGTTGTCTGTGACCAAAAAATTGAGAAAGATGCAAATAAAAGAAATTGTATTCTATTGTTCCGTTGACTGCTTGCTGTATGTTGATGTATTGTTACCACTCCTGTCTTGGTCCTGATGTGGACCGACAGTATCTGTAAATAAAATAATAAAGGTCTTTGGTTCGAGTGAGAATCGAACCCGGGACTTCTGTGTGTCAAGCAGGTGTTCTGCCACAGAGCCACACCATTGCTTGCAACAGCTCCGAAAAAAAAAAAACACTGTATGAATGTCTTGTACTGGGAGGAGTCTCCTTAACGCATGCAATATCGTGTGGCAGCACCGTAGAATCGCGCCAAGCGTCAAAAGGTGTGAATTGCGCAACGAGTGGGGGTTTTAATTAAAGGACCACATATTACAAAGCGCTATCATCATCAGCAGCAAAAGCATAAACAAAGTGAGCAGCTGCACAGGTTTTGACCCGCCACGGCGGTCTAGTGGTTATGGTGCTGGACTGCCGATCCGAAGGTCGTGGGATTGAATCCCGGCCACGGCGGCCGCATTTTTAATGAAGGCGAAAATGCTTGAAACGCGTGTACTTAGATTTAGATGCACGTTAAGGTACCCCATGTGGTCGAAATTTCCGGAGGCCTCCACTACGGCGTCCCTCATAATCATATCGTGGTTTTGAGACGTTAAACCCCAACAATTGCATATATAGCTGCCTAGGTTCGCGTGTTGCCTTATGGACGCGTAGTGGGCCCTTTGCTGATTCGTAAAAGGAAGAACTATGGCGTAGCGGGCACTGTGTAATCGTACTTGCAGTTGTCATTCTTGGATAAACAGCCAATGTTACGCGCAATGAGGTTCGTTTCCTTGCAGCGCGGTTGAGGCACCGAGAACCGAAGCCGGGCTAGCAGTTGAGGAGGCGATGCGCACGGGGCCCGATTGCGCTATCGCGTTCTACTCCTGGAGACGAAACTCAAGCTTCCTCCAAGTTTTTGCCAGTGGGCTCATGTCACCAAGACACCTGAAATCTATATTGCGACTAAAATCTATATAGCCCGCTATCGTCTGTATTCAGAAAAAAAAAAATGGATTTGGCTCTTATGGTTGGAACATTTCATTTTGGGCTTGAATTAGCTCGTAAACGAAGTCTAAATCCCAGCGAATGAACGTTATATCAGTATTTGCGACAACATTAACATCATCCTTCTGTTTCCGTTGGTGCCGCCCTTTGTTGCGTGGGCGTAATGGTGATGACTAGATTTGTAGAGCTAGTGGTTCTTCCACGCGAAAGGCCCATCATTCTGCACTGTCGGCAGTGTTTCCTTGCTCTTGGCACCTGTTGAAGGCCTTCAAAAAACGTTTGATTTCTTCTCCTTCTCCTTACCTCGTTGTTTTGCCGTGCCGCTTCGGATCACTTCTTCTTCAAGGAATAGATCGGCGCCCGCTATCTTCGTTTCAGTTGTCTTCTGTTTCAAATGTATCGTCTTGTAGCGAACGAAGCGTATCAAACTGTGGCGAAAAGCTCCGAAAAATACTAATAGACAGACAGGAGTAGGAAAGTCGGCCTTTTGCCATTTATATTCGAGTTGTGCCTTACAACATCATGTCCTTCCATAAGTACAATCTCGCCCAACAAAAACTGATTGCGGACCGAAAGCACAATAGGAAAGCAACTAGGACACATATGAAACAGATTGGATGCGGCCATGTTGGTTGTTTTGGAAATGATTATTGACGCAGCGATCGTTTAATGGATCTGGCTCAGTCTGATTCAAACGGATGCAGGATTTGGCTAATTTCTTATCCTAATTTGCATTTCGAGTTCACGTTACAAAGAGGCATTGCCCGATTCTGATTACAATGGTTTTAAAATTGAAAGAAACTCAGGCGCACTTCGCGCTCTTGTGAAAATTAGCCTAGTTTCGGTATCTGGATTTGGCCCATTTAGAAAAAAAAGGCCATATACGTCCTTGTAAACGTCCGGAAGGGGGCCGCGGTTGTTGTGCCAAGAGTTGCAAGCCGATAAGTCAATACGAATGCACCATGATTCCAGGAATCTCATTTTCCCCCACCTTCATTCACGAGTCATTGTCGTCGCATTGCTTAGGTCGAAGCCATGCCCAGGTGTGCATAAGTGCATAGGTGGCAAAACGTCTAAGCTATTTTGTTAATAACTGTTGTGGTAAGTCGGCGTAAACCTTCTACATTCATGAATACACCCGGCTTCTGGAATATTTTTGTGTCGAAAGAGATGTCGTATGAACCCTGCACTTGCGAATCCTCATGGGAACGGAGTGAAGTCTTCGTTTCCGCCTGCGCGTCACAGGGTCATTTCATTGTTGTATACCTTGCACACACGGGCATTCTAAAGTCTTTTACGTGAGGGTACATCTTCCGGAAAGGCGCTCATGTGCAGTGACACACGACAAAGGGGTATGTCCCTCCCGGTAGTGCTTCTTTCCGGGAAATCAGATCCCGCATCGAGTTTTCAAACGGAAAGGGTGCTCTCGCACACAGTGTACAGAACTCAACAATGCAGCGTTTGAACAAAGGCTCCGTGAGTAACGCCTAACCCCTTCTGTGATGTTATAAATATGCGTGACCCCACAAAAATGCCCTGCCGAGACGGTGACGTCAGCCTTTGTACGTCCGCATCAAGTCGCTAGCGCCGCCATGTTAAATTCCGGCAGTGACATTTGTTTTGTAAGTGTGGGGCATTTTAGTCTGCACAGTGGGCGCCGTCTGCAAAAGCACTAACTGACAGCGTCGTTTTGTAAAATGTTTTCTCTCCTATTGATTTAACGAGCAGCGCCTATATATTTTTCTCTCTCGCTCTCTTTTTTTTTTTTTTGCGGCGCTCATTTGAGAAACCGCGGAGCTAATCGCGGAGGCCACGAACCACCTGAAGAACATGTGCAGTGCCGTGTGTCATCAGCGCAACTTCTTTCTGCAAAGGGTCCATAAGAACAACGAAAGGGGATTACTGCAAGGTACTGTACTTTTTGCCCGTAGTCAGGGGAATTAGGGAAAAACACGGCCGCCTCTATTGAAAACGACGCTCCGCTGTTTGTACAGAGGCAAGAGAACGAAACGTCCCTGGCCAGCCATCAGTGATGACCACCCCGTTTTTGGGCCATTCGCTATCAAGATATAAATCTTTCATTTTGAAGACGACCCCGCCGCGAAGGAGTATTCAGAATACCGTCTCTACAATTGAATCCTGAGTGTCCGATAAGTCAACAATAGTTACTCCTTCGCAGTAGCAGGGCTCAGCCTGGGAGAGCGGAGCCCGTTAATCAGTGTGTCGCTGCGTCGCAAAATGGCAACGCGTGACACTGCGTCTCTGTTTGCAGGGTAATTTTGATGGTCATGCGCTGCACAGCCAGATAAAGGGCCACCAGGCGTCAGCAATGTTCGCACCAAAGCGTGTTTTTGACTGTGAAAAGGAATTCTAGAAAAAAATCAGGAATGATTTGCGGCACACGTGGCTGTTTTGGTCGGCGGTACATGACAGGAAGAAAAATTTCGGGGGCGAGGGCAGGGGGGCTGAAGCCTCATACGCCAACACCTCCACCCGCACCCCCCCACCCCCGCCGGGCTATAGCCCTGGTAGTGCGCATAACATAGCTTGCGCGCATAAGCGCGGAGGTCGAGCGCACTCGGCATTCGTCTACACCTTCTGGTACACAGGCACAAGAAGCGGTCTAAAACTAAATAAAATTTGCTATTACACTTTGGTCATTAAGGTAGTAAAGTACGATGCACCTTATGGAGATATCGTGGCATCAAAGCATAATTCCAACACGTCAGAAATCATTTATTCTAGGTCACCCAGACAGCCATATGCAGGATGTCTGCAAACCAAGAAAAGCCTGCGTGCAACATCCCTGGGACGTAGGCAGTACAGGTCGGAAATCTAGCATTCAGCGAATATACCACTTTTTCTTCTAAAGTGCGCACGGTATTCGGAACACGGTTTGGAAGCCCTGCGAGGATGGCGTGTTTTTAGTGTAGACTGCAGCATGTCAGCGCTCCTATTTAGTTTTCATGTGCCCTTCTGCTCTACTCTTGCTATTCGACGTCATGTAACGACGGAATAGGACATTTGCTTTTAAGTTCACGAGAAAACAGGTGACGGCGGATGTTTCCTTACAAGATTTCCTTAAATATCCAACTTCACCGCCTTGCACAGCTGCTTTCCAAGGAAGAATTCTGCTGAAAAGAACCTATTCCTCCCACTTAGCGCGGTTTCGCCAGGAACGATACTTGAAGGCGATGACTTACCATCAAGCACTAAAAAACACATTTTTGTTGTCATGATCAAAGAGGGATGTACAGCTGACATTCAAGCTTCAAGCCCTGACATTGTGGCGATGTCATGATTCGGTAAATTTATATCAGTACAATGGAAACAACAGCTTTTTTTCTCTAGCATTTGGACTAAAGAATTCTACTTAGGGAACACCTACTGGCCGCATGCGTGGAATAGGATTGCAAATTATTCATTAAATAAGTTGTTCACTCTAGGGTGTCTGCTTAGAGGAATGCCTAAGGGTGTAAAGGAGCCTAACTAGCTTTTTCTTTTTTTTTTCATTTTCATTCTTCACTTCGTTTTTCTCCGGGGCCACCAGTGCCAACTTAAGAAAATGTATTGCTGCATTACAACACTGCTTTTAGTGGCACAGCTAATCTCTTGATTATATCCACCCCAGCAGTGAACACACGCACAACCATGAGCAACAACAAATGCCAAAACTGCGGGAGCGTACAAATGCTTCGTTTGTACCATAAATCTCTTGCGTTAGGAACCTGGGCTGCTACTACAGTTCATAAAAATAATAATTACTTCGGTTTTATATGTCTAAAGGTCAATATGATTACAAACAAGAGAAGGCAACTTATCCGAGGAGTTCGTTTCTTTGTAAGACACAACCAATTGTATCCAACACACAATTAGGTATGCCATAGTGGAGGAGCTCCGGAATAATTTTCACCGCCTCTGTTTCCTTAACGCGCCCGTAAATCTAATTACACAAGTGGTTTTCTATTTCACGCCTACACACCACAGGAGAAGGATAACAGGTCGTAGATATGGAGGTAAGGTCAACACCTCGCAATGGTTGAACCTTGAATTCGTCGTACTGGTGCATAATTCTAAGGCAAGGCATAAAGTATCGGCACTCGCAAAAGTGTCTAATAAAAGTGTGCGCGTAGCTAAAGCTGTACTGTCATTGAGTTTTATTACTCCGTTGCCTAAATGAAGACAACGAAAATAATTGCCAGTTTCTCTCGTCTCAAAGAGCACCTCGCAGTGGTTAAACTCGACCGCGATAGGCATGCAGCCCAAGAATACGAGAGAATATGGACACTCACTTCGCTGTGTTTAGTGTCATGAGAGAGCATGGCGCTGAAACGCATCTGCACGGTCACCAGGGCGAGCGCGACCAGTGAGAGCACAGCGAGACTGACAGCCACCAGGAGAAAAATGCAGCGCCACTGTAACATCTGCTGAAGATCCGGTGGCCTCTGGGCAGCTTCGGGGAACCTCATGGCGCCTCAATGGTGCCCTTATTCTCAGTCAACAGCCCATACCCACTACGGGATCTGCATTAGAAACAAGTGAATAGATAAAGAAAACGGAGAGGGCCACAAAACACAAGGAAATTTTGAGCAACAATAATAAATAAAAAGATCAAGCGTCTTCGACCGAAACGCCAGTTTTTATCGCGGCTTCCTGAACCGCCTAGAGAATCGCTAATACCCTAGTGCATTCTCCGTTTTTGAGAAAACTTTCTTATGCAACGATTCATAACCACACATACGTTCTCATTTCGTACGGCCCTACAGAGAGTTTCTGTTTCTGCCTTCACTGCCATCTGTCGAATACCCTACGTAGAAAATGTTCCTCTTCTATGCACATTTCACGCCGTCAACACACACTTTTGTGCAGAGTTAGAAATGCAAAACTTTAAAGCGTTGAAGTCACGTAGTGTTATAAACCATACGAAAGGTAAGGGGTAAGCCTGATTCCCTTATGTTCAGGCTTGCGGTGGCACCCCTGCAAGTGAGGGCTAAGGTCATACTCAAGCTAGAGAGAGCCTAAAAAATTAATTAAAAAAAAAACACTGACTTCGATTTATTCAAGATAAAAGCAGAGCACGTGAGGATTGCAATCCTAAAAGGGAGACGGGAAAGAATTCAAGAACTACAGACCGATCAGCCTTTTTGGAGTAATATACAGAATATGCATTGATTATTATTTATAGCAATGCGTTCACGCACGGTATGTAATTCTGCCGGGTCTCATGTCCAGTGCTTGTATCAAAAGATGTAAATGGTCAGCTAACCTACCTAGCCTTGCGAAACGTTTCCTTTTGTTTTATTTCAATAGATATTTATTTGCCGGAAATAAGATTATGCCAAGTGTAGATCTTTTACAAAATTACTTTTATCGGTGTTAAATATCGAACGTTATTTCCTGTGTGCCAGCGACGCGTGATTTCTTCCACACCTATAAAAAATTGCGTACGTGCCCTCCGCTCGGCAAAAACACATGAGTGTAAACAGAATGATGTACGTACACCCCGAAAATTTTGAAAATAGAAGTCCTGGTGAACTTTGAGTGCACACACTCTCGGATTACCCCGTGCATGGCTCCTGCTTCGTGCAATTGAACCGAATAGCTGACCGGAACTTGTTTATGATAGATAGTTCTGTGCCGAAGCGATTCGTCAATTGCTTCGGTGTTGCGACTGCATTCGTGAAGCGTTATAAATTTTTCTCTTCAAACCGTAATTGAACCCGAGTGTTGAGCCAATTGAGAGAATTGAACCAAACCGGCATTGAGCCCGACCAGAACCTGCAATTCTTTTCTTCGGAACCTCGCTACAAGACCCTTTCAGTTTCTGGGTCAATTACTGGGCGCATCATGGCCGCGGCGCCGAAGTTCAGTGTCGTTTGCTTTTCGGTTCTGCTTCCCGGTTGCGTCGTCATACATTTTCAACGATTTTGAAAGTTTCATGAGATCATATTCTCTGATTATCCAGCCCTCGGAGTCCACTTTCTACTCTTCCGGCTTCAGCCAACCATAGGAAGCACATAAGGATGCACGCTCTGTGCGCCCGCGCGTTCGTATCAGGTAGCGATGCCCTGCGGGCGCAGCTCAGCACAGATCCAGGGGCCTGCGTAGCATACTGCCTCGCTTTACATTAGCGGACGTGCGCTTTTGTTTCCGCTTACACCTCTTTAGAGATCAGCGGAGCACAGACCGCGGAAACGCCCTGCAGCGCGATCGAGTGACACCGTGGTAGCCGTTCTATATTCCTTTCTTTATATCTTCGCTTTCGCTGCATTTACCGTAGCGCTAGTGTGATAACGTCTCCGAGTATACGTGACCTCAGCCGTACCCCGAAAAACGCGTGTTCGGTGCTCGTGCAGCGAGCTGCATGTATAAAAGGGATGCACCGCTGACGGGGATGCAAGATTTTCGAATTTCCAGTGGTAGGAGCAAGAGCCACCCGAGCAGCCGCAGCAGCCGGAGCTATGAACGCCCTGGTAAGTGCGATTCCTGGAACTACAAGAAGCGAAGTCACTAGAGTTCAAAACAATTGACGACACAATAAAAACGCGCCACGCGGTCGTGTTTGTAGTGAAAGCAAACAAAGGCGCAGATGAGAAGGGCGCATGGACTGCACAGTAGAGTCCCTCGAATTCTACACTACTGAAACAGGCATTTCGCGCAGGCGATTTACGAGAAATTTGAGCATGCCGTGTGGCTTGCTTTTTTTCATATTCACCGACGAGCTTTGTAAAATAAGGAACAATACGCCTGAAGTTCAAGCTTGAAGAATCGGCAAGACCTATAGCTGTTACAGTCTCTGCATTCCCGTGTCGAACATCCACCCAGCTGTGAAATAATCAAGCCACAGACAGTGTTTGTGTTGTTTCGGGGCTAGAAAGAATGGGTGGAAGCGCACGTGTTGTGCCTTCACTTTTCGTCCTTGTGTCGCTTTGCGCTAAATATCGCTTTATGTCTTACCAAAAAGGCCTATATTCTCCTCTTCTGCCGAATGCCAGATATCAAAAACATTCACGGGGCAACACCAGCGTCCTCCTATATGTTATTTCCGCACGTTTTGTCCACATGTAGCTCCGTTATTTCTGTTTGGTGCAGTTAGGCGGAGCGAAGACGCAAGCTCGATTTGCGCTATTCAAGGCAACTTGCATTAACGTGTGGAAGGTTAAGTTTATGAAATAATTATGCGCTACTACGCAAAGCTACTTGGAGGTGGGAGACGTGGGTAAGGACACAAACCAACAGGATCAGATTTGCAGTTGATGAAAAGCGGGATATATCTATTCTAAATTCAGAATCTAACGTTATTTTTTCTTCTCAACGAATTGATATCGATTCGTTCTATTCTAAAGCTTTACGTCTTATTCAATGCAGTGATGTAGTGACAGTGGCAAGAACTTAATTTAATAATACTGAGGAATAAAATGAAGGGAGGCCTAGGGCTCCCCATCAAGTCGGTGGCTCCACCTAGGACGGAACCGGGAGGCGGTGACTCTCGGCGACGGCCCGGTCCCCCTGGACAGCCTGTAGTTGAAGAGTGAACTTCGAAAGGCTTCATCCCACTTCATCTTATTGTGCAGAACAGAGCCCACATTGAATGGGCACAGCCAGAGCATATGATCAAGAGATCAGGACGGCGGAGAGTCACGGTCAAGACGATTAAGTGCTCTAGGGGTGGGATACGTTCGCGTCTGCAATTACCTGAGCATGAACGACTGAGTCCTGTTCATCTTGGGACTAGGGAGAGGGAAGGTCCTGTGGCGAGTATGCACTTTTCCGTGTATGTTCCTTTCGTCTTTGTTAGTGGTGCGCTACCTAATCAGCAAAATGGAATAGGACAACAAACTTGTCATCAGAAAAGCTATGTTGAGTCGTAGCCGATACAGAACGTTAAAAGGCGGTGACTGCATCACTGCCACATTCGACAAGATTACCTCGCATTGCAGTGATGTAGTCACCCTCTTTTAACGTTCTGTGTCAGCTACGATTCAACACAGCTATTTTGATAACAAGTTTGTTGTCCTATTCCATTTTGTTGATTTGCTAGCGCACCACTAACAAAGATGAAATGAGCATACACGGAAAAGCGCATACTCACCACTGAAAATTTATTGAAAAGAAAAACACATGGAGAAAAGTATAGCGCCAACTGCATGTCACCTGAACTGACAAGACAAAATCTAACAGACGATGAATACAACTAACCATAAATTCTGAGCGAAGCAAAGAAGAAAAGCCACAAGTTCAAACGGCAGAAACACATGCTACGGTGATTTAGTGGTTATGGCGCGCGACTGCTGACCGGGAGGTCGCGGGGTAGAATCCCAGCCGCGGCGGCCGCATTTTCGATGGAGATGAAGACGCTTGGGGACAATGTACTTAGATTAAGGTGCATCTTACAGAACATCTTGAGAACCTTTTAGCGCAAACTAAGACAGGGACACAGAGGGAGGGAACAACACCAGCGCTCGAAAAAGATGGTCAAGATTTCCGGAGCCTTCAACTAAGGTGTCCTTCATAATCATATGGCGGTTTTTGGACGTTCAACCACGACAATTATTATTATTATCCTGATGCTTAAAGAAGACTGGGATGTGGAATTCCTTTCATTTATTATTTTCAACTATCGAATCCTCGACGAACCGTTTCAGAGTGGGTATGACTCATTATATTTGAAAATCTGCGTCTGCCTACAGCGAAAACTTTGTGCAAAAGAAGAAATGGCGTCTCACGGCTGTCGAGAGATACGCAGCGCAAACTGATAAACAAAGAAAAGACAAGATAGGACGCGGCTTTCAGCTAGTTTTGTAACGCGATACCGTTAAAGATCTTGTTTCGCAGAAATTCCGGTGTCGGCGTCGGCTTCGTTGGTTGTGAGCGAAAAATCATCTTGTCCGTGACCGAAAAATGGAGAACGATGCAAATAAAATAAATAATCAAAGTCTTCGGTTCGAGCGAGAATTGAACCCAGGCCGTCTGCGTGGTAAGCAGGTGTTCTACCAAAGAGCATCGCTATTGCTTGAAATTGCTTCGAAAAAAAAAACATTATATTAATCTCATGCACTGGAAGGAGTCTCCTTGGCGCATGTAACACTGCGTGGCTCAAGCGTAGATTCACGCCAGGCGTCAAAACATGTGACTTGCGCAACGAGTGGGTGTTTTAAAGACCCACCCATTACAAAGCGCTCAGACGTATTTAATTATCATCAGCTGCAAAAGCATCAACAAAGTGAGCAGCTGCGTAGGTTCGCGCGCTGCCTTACAGACACGTAGTGGGACCTTCGCTGATTCGCAAAAGGAAGAAAAATGGCGCAGTGGGCACTTAACAACTGTACTTAGAGTAGGCATTCTAGGATAGTTTGAAACGGGCAATGTTATACGCTTAGTCATCCGTTTCCCTGCGTCACGGTTGAGGCATGCACCGAGAACCGAAGCCAGGCTAGCATTGAGAAGGCGATGCGCACGGGGCCCGATTATGCTATCGCGTTCTACTCTTGAAGGCGAAGTTGAAACGTCGTGTAAGTTTTGTTATTATTTATATTATTTGCAATTTCTCAGTTTTTCGGTCACGGACAAGATGATGATTTTTCGCTCAGAACCAACGAAGCCGCCGCCGGAATTTCCGCGAAACGAGCTCTTTAATGCTATCGCGTTAACAAGTATTCGCTCTTCTAGGTAGACACCGAGGCTCCAGACAGCATGGAAAAGGCTTAACGTTCACGCATCAACTACACACTTAAAGAAAAGTAGTAAGAAAGGTAGTAAGTGGGGCAAGTACTTCGGCCTTGACAGGTTTACTACCTTTCGCTAACGTTTCCTCCTTAAGTCGTAGTAAATATTGTCGTTACAACTTAGCGTGTCGGGGTTTGTACAGGTTACTAGCTGCGTACATGACGAGTTAGTCAAGACTACTTACTTCCTGTATCGGCTGCAGTATGTTATGGTATCCTACTAAAAATTAAGTCAAACTACAATTAGTGTATTACGTTCGAATAAAGGTTTTATGGTTCTTCATGGCACACGTATATGCGAGTAGTGAGGCAAGAAAGTATGGGTCCAAAACATGAAATATATGTCTGAGTTGATGGTTAGCTCACCTGTACAACGTGTGCTTCCCCATAGTAGGGCTCTGTATATCCTTTGGGTTTCTGTTAGAGTCAGGGTTGCCGTTGGTGGCTACTTTGCGCCAAATTGGCTACTTTGCGACCCAGTCTGGCGACCAAAATTTCAGGTTGGCGCCATGGCTACTTTCTGGCTACTTTGAACCTCTATTTTAGCGCATTCAGTAGCCATTTTTTCTCATTATCTGCAGATAAAATACCGAGCAAGCCTGACGACTACCCTTTTTTTTATTGAAATAGAAAATAAATGAAGGAGTTGTCACCATTGCTTCGTGACGGCTACCCCATTCCACATAGTTGTTAGGATAACAAAATAAATAAAAAAATATATATACATATATACAGTCCTACAAGTTCGTTTCCAAGCTTTTCTGACGCGTCAGCCAGTGTATACGCGTGTCCTAGCCCCGCCATGAGTCTGGTGCTCATCGACGCACCTGAACGCAACGCGCAGTGCGCCTGCCGAGACGGAATGATGAAGTTCTTGTTCGCCTAGTCAGTGTCTCACACCCATTATGGGGGATCGGCCAAGAATTCGGGGGTTTTCTGAATTTAAATAAAAATTAGGAAATTGGAAATATAACTTACAAATTAAAGATGAAATTTAAGTACGCCTTTTGGCAGATCAAAACTGACGAAATTGCGCGCATGTTAGCATACGCGTGGCTAGCGCGCTGTTCACGCTGCCCGCCATCGGTGCCGACGCTATACGAGCCAGTTTTATAGTGCTGACGCACAGCGTGTGTTCTCGGGTGACCTTGACAAAAACAGAGATCCGGTACAAAATGAAGCTGGACCGGTCATCTTCGAGCAGATATCACCTCTTGAAGCTGGTCGTGCTTGAAGTCGCAGACTTCAAGCACGACCTGCTTTTACGATTAATATTCCTACTGAATGGCTGGCTGGAATGTTCCAATCTTACTCTGCCTCTGGCAATTACTCTATTCTATATAGGCTGTATGCAGGTAATTGTTCATTTATTTGCAACTTGCTTATGGCTTGAAGACCAAGCATGAGGAGAAAAAAAAAACTGTGTTCGTATGCTATCTTATTGTTGGCACAAAATGGTATTTATTGTTCAATAATAAAAAACTCTTTTCATAATACCGCTTTTCTGCCATTTGGCTACAAGTTTGGCGATAAGGTTAAAAGATGTGGCTACTTTGGCTACTTTTAGCTTCAATTCTGGCTCCTTTTCAAATCTACCCAACGGCAACCCTGGTTAGAGTGGGCGTCGCGTAGAAGCCTTGATATTCTCTGCGCGCCTATATGTGCGTGTGTTCGTTTACCTTTAACTGAGGACGAAATTGCGGTGTGTTCTTACTAGGGCAATCGTATGACGAGACAATACCACATGGTATAATTTTTTATTTGAGCTTCTTAAGGTAGTAAAATTACTAACTTTGTATTACTACTTTCCTGTTGGTTGTAGCTGTAAGTAGTAAGTGTCATGGTAGCAAAGGTACTAACTTGGCAGTTACTACCTCCGTTAACTAAGTTGGTAAATATTCTGACAAGCACTTACTAGCTCAAAGTTAGTACTACAACTTTTTTTAAGTGTGTACCTGAAGACAAATACTTGCAGTTGTTATGCATTAACGTGCCACTACACAATAGAGATCCGCGCTGAATGTACAGCCTGCGTGCCCGTGCGGACCTCCTGCCTTATGAATCTGCGAAATCGAAAACTGTACAAAGGGACGTTGTGTCTCCTGTCTGCTTTACCTAAGTCGTGAGATCGCACTGTGGACAAGAGCTTCCAGTGACAGATTTTAAGGATGGTTGCAGCTGTCTCCCCTTCGGCGGTCTTAACCAGTGTGTCCGCCCCGGATGCTGAAAGGATACAGCTGACATCGTGAGGCCATGCAGAAAAAGAGACCACGGGGTTTGCTTTGCATGCACGAGGTCGCCTACAATTTGAAAAAAGTTACAAACAGTAGCTTTCTCGGCACCTAAGAAGGCTGTCGAAGTTTTGTGACCGCATTCATCGAAAAAAGCCAAGATTTCGTGCGGAAAGAAGTACGCCAGGTTAGTTGTATGTTGTTTGGTGGGTGTTTATAAAACTCCGCGGAGTTGTGGCCAATCGCACATAGGCCAAACCGGAAGCTGTGTTAAATATTGCCTAAGGGATCCTGTATTGTCGATTACGAATGGTATAGGTTCTCACCTGCCATTCCACTATGCTTCGTGTGGCTGCTCACTACTGTTTGGAGCAGGGAAACTTCGCATTCGCTATTTCACGCATTCCTGATGAGTCATATTACGTACGTTGCTGCCATGCGCGCATGGTACGGATTCGAAAAGAAGCTGGAAACGTTGATCAGGAAGACAGTGATTCCACTCCTGCGCCAACTGCGCCAAAGTGCGCCAAATTGTATTTACTGTGCCATCCTAATAATATCGACGAAATTTGCGCCACACTGCGCCAAAGTCTCGGATTTGGGGGCGTCTATCACCGGCAATCGCACCGCCGGCGCGTCAGAACATGTGCAGCTCCATCTTGGGGCTGCCAATAAAGTCGAAATCATGGGCCAAGAATTATTCCGCTGAATAAATAGCGCTCGCGCGTGCGTTCCGAGTAAGCCACGTTGCCATGCACCGTGCCGACGCATCTTCTGTTCTGCAAGTCGGCTCGACAGCAAAACGCGCTCTCCGCAGAGGCTCGTGACGTCTAGGCCTATCGGTAGCGAGAAAGTGCGACGGCGATTCATCGTCGTCTGTTCCAGAAACGCTGCTGATAGCTCGTTTCAAGCGTCGCACGGCACGTAAGGAAAGCAATGTTCAGTAATAACTACATGAGTGCCGCCAAAATGTGTGTCACTTCTTGTTTCCGGACATCGCGGAATGAAATCTGGGATCGCTTGCAGTAGATATATGGGACAATATTGAATTTTCCTTGCTTCGCGTTTATGGAAGAGCACGCGAACGGTGGAAACGCGTTGACACTTTTCCTCAGATATACTTTATCCATGGATCTTCATCCAGAACAGCTTTTTCGTAATTCCTTCCGCCAGCACGTCCGAGTTTGTAATCACCTGCGGTAAATACCCCCTAAAAGGCCCTGCCCTTTCGAGCTCACGTGTTAGGGTTCCAATTCGAATTTTTTGCTTGCTTTTTTAAATATCATCTCATTAGTAAAACCATATCTCCTGGTCGGAGCAGCCGCAAATGCGCAGCTGTCAGTAGCGGGCCCGTCGCTCACGGCCCACAGTGAAGTGGCTGCACCATGTTACACGTCCGCCCCTCGCTTTCGAGGGTCAATAGCCAACGGTTAAAAAAAAACTAAGTTTCGCTTAAGAGCGAAGCAATGAATGCGATACCAAAAAATTGTATTGTGAAACGAAGTAAGACTACCAGCTAACTCTTTTCGATCCGATCTCGCGTAACTCAACAAAACGCTGGTTTAAGGGAATATGGCCCCTCCAGGAACCGAAGCCTTTTCTTGCTCTGAGTTCTCTAAACGCGAAGTAAGCGTTGAGAGCCCAGCAAGTTTACGAGCAGTCTCTTGATGCCTCGAGATAGCGCGCGCGCAAGCGACTGCGCCCTTCGAACGATGCGGTCCCCTCCCCCTTTCCGCTCCCCTGGCGTCCCTTCATGCTCCTTACGAAAGACGGGCGGGGCGTTTCCTCTCTGTTTGATGAGCAATCGACGGCAGGCCCGCACGCGAGAAGATGTTATCTCATGCGCTGTCCGTGCGGCGGAGACAGACGGCCGGCTAGTTTAATCTCCGCTGCAGCCGCGTTCGTCGCCAGCGTTCGCGAGCTTTTACCCGCGGCTAGAATGCGCGTGGTGATGTTGTTAATTTGGACCTTATACGGAGAATTACCGCAACGGCGACGGCAAAAATCCACCGAGAGTGTCCATATAATTGCTATCGCAAGGGTCAATGTACGAGGCAGAATTTGCGCCCCCCCCCGCCCCCCCCCTGTGCGCACGCGTATGCTCCTGAGATGATTTTTTCCATGAGATTTGCAATGAATCGAAATATTTCTAGCCTTCATAAGAGCCCCATAATAATACTCAGGTGCTTGAATGTTAATGCAATATGCTTCTGTATTGCACTCCAGGATATAAAATTCGCTGCTCCAAAGTGCTCCCAGATGCAAAATTATCTGCTCCAAAGTGCTCCAAGATGAAAATTTTGCTGCTCCAAAGTGCTCCAAAACGGAAATTTTGCTGCTCCAAAAATTGCTCCAAATCAGAAGTCCTCGGTAGCATCACTGGGAAGAGCATAAAGAGGGGACTGGGCATCCCAGAGCGGACCAGCACTGAACGACTCATACAGCTGGGTGTCCACAACACCCTACAGGAGATCATTGAAGCCCAAGAAACTGCACAGCTGGTGCGTCGGTCGTCTACGCCGGCTGGTAGGCAAATTCTGTCCGTCCTAGGTCTCAGTCCTGCGCTCGTAGAGGAGCGCCGTCTTCAGCTTCCGGGTGAACAGCGAACTGCCATTCATGTCTCTCCCTTCCCACAGAACGTCCATCCACAGCACAACGTAGGCCGGCGCAGGGCGAGGGCCACCACGCTTCTTAAGGACATCAGGAACTATTCTAGTTCAGTGTGTTTTGTCGACGCCGCTCAGTACGGTCACTCGGCTAGGTTTTTTGTTATCTCCGTCAATCACATGGGTTCTACTATAAATGACGCATCGCTTAGGGGCTCTACACATTCGAGAGCCGAGCAGGTGGCTATAGCCCTTGCCCTTTTGGACGAGAGTAGGTCGCGAATCTTCACCGACTCCAGGTCGGCGGTCAGGGCTTTTGCCTTAGGTTCAATCTCTGCCGAAGCATTCAAAATGCTTGAATATAGGACACTTTCTCCACGTACCATTACCTGGTTTCCTGCACATCTCGAACCCCGACTGCACTCCCTCGCAAACCTCAGCGACACTGCTCACTCCCGGGCGCGCGCACTAACCCTCCGCGCTGGGGTGGACGTAGGACCGCAGGTTGACTGTGGGGTGTTTAGGGACGCTTTACTTACTTTCAATGAAGTCACTAAACACTACCAGTTGAGCAGGCGGTCTTTTCCTCCTCCGCACCGCAAGTTGTCTAGACCTCAGGTCATCACGTTTAGAATGCTACAGACTGGGTCTTATCCTAGTCTATCTTTCCTAAGCATCGTCTCTTCAGAGCCTTTCGAGTCTACCTGCCCTGACTGCGGGGAGATCAGCAACGTTGAACATATGCTCTGGCGGTGCCCCTCGTTACGGGGCCTAAGTCGGCTCACAGAACAGGATTGGGACTATGCCTTACGAAGTTCAGAGTTTTTACCACAACTACGGGTTGTCCAGAGAGCTCATGATGCGGCGGTGAGGCTAGGCCTCCCCGTCCCCAGGTGGGAGGGGTCCGCAGTGTTGCTCTAAGAGTAGCGTTTCTCAGGACCCAATAAAGTTCTATGTCTGTCTGTCACATAACGAACAAGAGGCATGTCTGCATCAGTGTGCCTTCGGTGTCTCTCTACAGGAGTGAATGCTTATTTTTAGATAGCGCTGTAGGATAATTTATTTTCATAGTGCTGTGAGATAGCTTGATCGAGCTGCGCCTTTTCTGCATGCGTGTTTTTGAAAATAGGTATATTCGGTTGATGTGCGGAAAGTATGCTACTGGAAAGCTTGACGTCCTATCCCGTCTTCTTGTTTCTTTTTCTTAGTTCTCAGTTTGCACCACAATTTTTTCGTTAATCTGTGCACTAACACCCCCAACGTCACTCCACGATCCCACCTGTCTCTGTTGCTGTCGGCTGCGTTTTCTGTTCACTTGTGTTTGCTCTGACTATGAGCGGCAGTTTTTATCTCTGCGAGTCGATTATCGGCCGACGAAGATTTATTTCTCGCGACACCAACGGGAATATTGAACCCTTATACAAATTAGCATATTTGCAGCCCTTAACGCTCTCACTGAAGCTGACCAAATGGCCGACGATCGAATTCATCGCTCAATACAAGACAAGTTTCCGTCTTAACCTTTAGTACCACAAGGTTCGCAGCTTAGCATGCCCGCATTAAATGTTATAAGGTCGGGAGCTGCTCATATTGTGAATTCATCTCTGTGTAACGAGTACAGTGTGATATGTGACACAATCGCTCCTAGGGAACGTGTAGAGTTGAAAACCTTGCTGACAACAAGTAAACGGTTACTTTATGTGCATTGATAATCCTGCTGTTTTAGCGGCTATTTTCGGTCTTGTCAAAGGTATATTGCTTTAGTCTACATATTAATGGTGCAGGCAAGTACCCTACATTACACGTTTCTTTGAGTGCCCTGAAGTACTACTGAATAAGAGAGCGTTGTGCGAGCTGGTATTCCATTGCGAGTGACATTTGCGCTAAAAAAGAGGGACATGTCTCGTGGTTCTTTCCTTCGTGTCCTTGTTTTTTGCGCAAATGCAGTTCACAACGAAGTACCACTCGAATACGAAGTACTACCTGAATAGGATACTACATACATTGTTATTCTATCGTGTGCAGAGCATCGCCCTCGTCCTCTGTGCCGCCCTGGCCAGTGCTATGGCTGGCGGAGTGCTTGGCGGTTATGGCCTCGGCTACGGTCTAGGCGGCTACGGTCTTGGCGGTCTGGGCTATGGAGGAGGCTACGGACTTGGTTACGGTGGCTACGGCCTCGGTGGTGGATACGGACTGAGTGGCGTCGGCGTCGGCAGCAGCGTCGCTCTCTTGAGCGGAGGACCTGCTTTTGCCAAGGCTGTGGCCGGACCAGCGTTCTTGGTGAGAACTGTTCACCACGTCAACAAGGTCAGCAGTGGAGGAGCCCTCCTCGCCCACTCTGGCCTCGGAGGAGGCTACGGAGTTGGCTACGGTGGTCTCGGCTATGGTGGCCTTGGATACGGCGGTTATGGTGGATATGGTTACGGCGGCTACGGCTACAAGGGCTGAATGCGACATTATGCTTGTTTCTCCTCTTCTAGGGTACGCTGTAAAATTATCGCAAGTTAGTACCCTGTACTTCTTTTTGGCGCGGCCGCGTAACTTCAGGTTGGCTTGATTTCAAGCATGCATGAAGCGTGCCTGTCCATGACCGTTTACGCAGAGTTTGCTTAGCTCGCAGTGATAACCTACATTCGGTTGAAATAGCGTTCGCAACAGTTACAGTGTCATAATATTCAAACTGTTCCTATGGTATCAACAGTGACTGATCAGCTAGACAATGTCCAAGCAGAAAAAAATTCTTCTATACAATAGTGTTGCCTAACAGGGCGTTGCATCCTGCTTTAATATTTTGTTTTTATTGCATAAAGAGCTCATTGCACAGCTACGGACCAGCTATGTCATGTAATAAGTTTGTACAAAAGACTTGTTGTCACCGTTGACATGCTGTTGTACATTGCCTTCATGCTTCAAAATAAATGTCCGTCCAACTCTGATTCATGCCTATGACTGGTGATTTGAATGCTGACAATTGCATTTTGTTCCTTGTTTATTCTGCAGTTCTATGTGCTCAAGCGTGTATACTTTTATTGTCCTAAATATCTGAAGGGTATTCCTGAAATTAGCGAAGCATTTATGCTAGGAAACATGCAGTACAATGATGAAACGTGAAAAAAATAACTGCTACAGATATAGGGAGCTGGAAAATGTTTAGTATCAGGCACTCGAGTGTGATGTACATTTTCATATGCAAAATTAACCAATGACAAATGTAATTAGCAATACAGTTCAGAATTTTTCACTGCGTAGTGAACACGAATGAAAGACTGACGTTTAATTACCACTAAAAAAATAATAGCTATCAAAAAATTCGCATCAGAATTTGTACTTGCACAAGGCGGTCTCGAGCTAAACAGCGTTGTTTTTATTGTGTGGCACAGAATATTTATTCACCTAATTATTTATTTATTTATTTATTTATTTATTTATTTATTTATTTATTTATTTATTTATTTATTTATATGTACTGCTCCCTGCAGCGCAACGAGTGCATTATTGTAGGAGGCGCAACTCGTAAATAAAGGAAGCATATTCACAAAACAAACGTGTACACTCATGAAGTAAGGGTTGAAATGTGAGCTGCTTACAAAGCGAAGCCTACAGCATGCAAAAATAGCAAGACATGCAAACGAAACAACTGACGTAAAATCAGGCAGAATCACACACACAAAAAAAGAGAGAAGTAATTTATAGCTCACGGAAAGCCACAAAGTAAAAACGATTGGAACTCGGATAATGTTCCAAATTGGTATATATCCTTGGCAAAGGCTACCTTGCCGGGCCAGGTGTAATTCATATGCCGCAGCGCTACATGACAGGGAGAGAAGAAGGACACTGTGCAGCGCTGTGTGTGTGTCCTTCTGTGTCTTTGTGGTGTTGCGCTACGACATATGAATGATGAATCCTTGGGAAGTCTCTCGCAGTGCATTCCAGTAAACTTGAAAAATTGTTTTCCAGCTGGACGTCTCCACGAAACACTTCGATATTATTTCGGGAAAATATACAGCATTTTTCAAAAAATATCTTGGCTCTAGGCAGGTAACGCAGGGTTAGACAGTGATGGGAGAATGATATTACACTGCAACAGTAAGAAGTAATCGACGGCAATGGCCTTATCAGATATCAAATAGGCGAGCTGGAACAAATAAACAGATCTTTTTGAAGCATAAAGCAAAAAGGCGGAAAACAAGTAGTTTTTCACAGAAAAAAAAATACCAGGATTCGTTCAAACGATTGCTTTTCGCGGCTCTGCAGGCGAGTCGTAATTTATTATTCACTCGAGTAACGCCTACACTGAGCGCCTGATTACTTCCACGCCGCGAACGCAGGCGTTCTCGCACTCGCTGTGCGTCTGGAACCTGTTACTGCCGGTGAGGCACCGGTGGTCCGTATCTGCAACCAGCGTCGCCGACAGGCATTCTGGACTGTTTCCGGGGCCCACGGCGCGCTGGAAGAAGGCGGGAAATCTAAGCTGCTGGCCCGTGCAAACGCTTGGTCTCGGAACGCGGCACGCATTTGAACTTGCAGCGACAGCGGCGTCACCAGATTTGGCGCCCACGGGGTCAATTTCGAAGCCTCCACGATTAAGGCACCTTTTGCTGCACTGGGCTAGGCTGGTGAACAAATCACCGTCAAGTGACGGGCACTGGCCCAAAGGAAAGTTCCACATGTGGCAGCCGGTGCCGTCGAAGAACCACGTGCTGCTGCCGTTCACGATGTCGTCGCTGAGAAAAAAAGGGCAATGAAATAAGTTACTGTTACACGAAATTTTCATCTTTGGTGGGCATTTAACCCATTCGACACAGCATGGGGAGCTATAACCCCATGGAGCAAAGGCTTCGTATCTAAGGCTATATCAGACGTCAGAGCATGGAAAGTCACCACGAGTGATAACAAATCGGGAATGAACATCACTCTCCGGCTGTCAAGGCCATCGCGGACGGCAGCCTGATTGAAACATTCTACCTCATGCATATTTACGAGTTAAATAAAAGTGGTATTTGAGCGTAAGACTGCTCGCATATAAGCGCATATAAGCGACAGTGTTGTTGCATAAACCTTCTCTTGTGTGCTCTAAAACATATCACTTGTTTGCACAAAGTGCCCAATTGTCGACACAGTCTTGATTTTCAGGTCGCAGAGCAATGACCAGGATGCTATTGCGATAGCAATTGTCAGATCAATGCAAGGAAATTAGTGGAAGCCTGTTGTTTTGTATTCCTTTCTACCATCATTTAAATTTCGATATTATTTATGACACGTCTTTTCATTTTGTGTAACAAACATCGATTCCCTTATAGCTCAATGTGAACGAATAATGGGCCACGCTATATATATTTATGTTTAAAAGCATGCTTAGTTTCATGTATAGGCTTGCATACTCGTATAATTAAACATGAACGGTTCACAAAAAAGAATAAGTAAGGCAGCTTTGCACAAGTGGCGCCAAACGTGAAAGAAGTGCGGAGCTGCGCGGGCTTCCTTGTTTCGCTTTATGTTTTTTTTTTTCTCTTTCTTTCTTCCTCTCAATCTTTCTGCTTCTCTCATCTCTGTTTTTTCTTTGCCTTCCGTGTCTCTCTTTATGGCTATTTATTTCTTTCTCTCTTTCTTCGTCGTTGTTTCTCTTTTTCGACTTTCTTTCTCTCTCTCTCTCTTTACACTCTCTTTACTTCGTTCTCTCTTTCTTTGATTCTGTCTTTTTCTTTCTTTCTGTGCTATGCACATAATAATAAGGAGCAAATCAGGAGCTAATCGGCAAATGACGAGGGCATAGCTCTTTTCCCTCCTCTTTGCCCTTACTTCTCTTTCGAACCCCCTTACTATACTACACTACACTACACTATACTATACTATACTATACTATACTATACTATACTATACTATAATATGATATACTATTCGCAATGCCCATATACTGTAGCGCCGCCAAGCGGAATTCAGGAGCGTCCTCTCGAGGAGCGTTAGTAGACGACAAAATGGCAGCACTACGCAGTCGCTCCCTTGTTCGGCTGTGCTAACCTCAGTGTTAACGCGCTAGCAAGGAAGGAACACTACGACTTGGCATGTTCCCTACATCAGTGAACAAACTGGGCTCTCCGTGACACGAGAAATCCGATTCGTTCTTGCGAGGCGCGAAGTTTTCTTGAAAATAACGTGGCGACTCGCGCTTTCAATGCTAGCCCACAGCGTACGCACACTATCAGCTTCGCGAGGCTTTCTGTAGCCACGTAGGTTAGTTAAATGTTATCGTATGACATATTCAGTTGAAGCTCACCCTGTTTTACTTGTATAAAGCATTGGTCAGTGTTTCTTGTAGTGCATGAATCCCGTAACACTGTACGCGGGAGGTCGCGCCGGCTCGCGATGTGCTCTTGTAAAACTGAGCGATCTCAAGTTGTCGATACATTAAAATATGCCTCTATCTTTTGTCAGCAAAGCGCTCGTACTAATCGTGCGAGCGACGTTTCAGTCATTCGAGGACGCGTCTGCTCCACGCCTTTCGTGGAGCGAACGCTTTCCACGCCGTCCTTCGCCAGTGTGTTGGTTTCATAGCCAGCGCTGCGCCGCTTGTTTTTGTACGTTTGTTGATAGCTGGCAGCACACTGCAAGCGATTTTCTCGTTGACCGATCTGAGAGCGAAATGTTCTCCGCGCCCGGACGTCTCTGTAATTGTAAACGTGGTGACGCGGAGTGGTCGAAGTTGTTCGGCGGAGGAAATTCTTCAGATTGCTTTCAGCAGTGATGTTGAAAGAAACCACCTTGACGACGAGGATTTTTCACTGGACGTAGAAGACTGTAAAGGCACCGAGAGTGACAGGACGGTGAACGATCAGCTGCCAACTCACGAGGAGCGAGTTGCACTTCACGTCCCCTCGTGCGTTATTGTTCTTTCACGCTCGTAAGTCACTTTGATTGTATTTAATGTATAATATCCTCAGAGCGAGATCAAAATAAAAGCATAGTTCCTCTTGTGCATTGCATGTATCAATTATTGTGGATATTATGGAGCGCCGCATGCCGCCAACACGCTCGAGCTCGACCAGAGAAGCGAAATGGTTAGAGCGTTGGAACGTGCAGTCACAGCCACAATCCACGCCTTCGGCTAACTTCGTGCCTGCAACATGCGAGTGAAGTGAATTGCACACGGCTAGAGCTTCAGCATGGCTGTGGCAAAAGCGCTACTGAATGGGAAGTTAAATGCTTGTGTTCCCTTGAAGACGTAACTCCGCGTTCCCGACTCAAACCATCACCACGTTAAACGTGCGGTCCCGTGCAGCAGCGATGGCGCTACTCGCTGGCGGCCTACCACTGCGGCAAATCCGTAAGGCAGGCTCGGTACAACGTATCTATAAACGTTGGCTCGGTACGTACTACCTCGGGGTGCCCTTCTGCTCGTACGTCAATTTTAGTTCATGCAGTTTTATGTAGCACGCACAGGATTTCGCAAAGCATCGTTATGCACGGTAACGGAGCTGAAACATAACATTTCACACCACAGCAAATAATTAGGTGGCGAGTACTTAGCACTTTCCATGGTTTGGGAAAGTAGTTTAGTCTAATATTCAATTCAGCACAGCTCATGACTTCATCCGGTGAAAGTGGCACGGGCCGTACGTCCGCACGTACTATCTGTTCCTATGCTAACAAACGGGTTGACCCTCCTCCTGGCGCCATCTTGGAAAGCACGGCGCGCCACCTATAGTTCGTGGGCATTGCGAATACTATACTATACTATACAAGGCTATGAAATGGTCTACTCGCGTGCCTTGATAGCTTTCGACGCTTGCCTTCGCATCGCGGAAACGCAGGTTCGAATCTCACCAAACGAGAATTTTTTTTCGCCAGGAATTTCTGTATTTATCTTTCTTTCGATCTCTTCCTCTCTCTCTTTCTTTTTTTTCTCCTCGTCTCTGTTGTAGTTCTCTCACCCGCCAGAGTTATTGCATCCCACGTCAGACAGACCGGAGCACGTGTTCTGGGAGCGAAGGAGAACATGAAGAAAAGGATAAAATAGGCATGTGCCAGTCCATGATGATGATAGTTTTCTGTTCGCTCTGCACGGACGCTCAAACTGCTCCGCTGTTAAAAGAAAAACAGGGCGTGCCTATGAGCGAAGTTGCTTGTATTGGGTGTAATCAGTTGTCAATGTGAATTATTTATCTAGACTATTCGATTTTGGCTGCAACTTACTCTGTTTCTACTGATTAGCCTAGCAGACGGAGTGGCACAATCGCATAAGCCGGAGTGGATGCTTATTATTACTAGAACCGTAAGTTCGACAGATCCCACGTCTTCCAGGAACCGGTTTCTTGCGAAGCAGACAGCAGGTACTTTTATGCTGTATTTTATTACTTTCAGCCAAACGTTACGAAGTGGATCGACGTGTTTTCGTAAGTTTAGTGGTTGTGTGCACATCGTGGGCTTACCAGGCACATCGATAACACTGGCGTTTAAGGGTCACTTATAGTGTGACGTAACATCAGCAGTCACGTTAAAGCACATACGTCAGTATTATGGAAACGAAGTGCAGTTTACGGTGCAATGATGTGGATGTCACACGTAACTTTCGTTAATAGAGCGTGTATTAGCGCGGTACATAAAAGAAAGGAACACGACACAGACGTAGAGATAGGTAGGCGCCTACCTATCTCGACGTATGTGTCGTGTTCCTTTCTTTTATGCACCGCGCTAATACACGCTACGTTCATGGATGAACAATTCGCCCTTTCAGCAACCCTTCTGAATTCCGTTAATATATTTTTCCGGGGTGGAGCAACACTTCAGTGTAGCTTGCTGAATCATAGGAATACAAATGTAATGTTTATTAGACTGCTATGAAAGCGGAGCCAACACTGGAACCATGGACGTTAACCTGATATGACTCCTGTATCGCACGAGTACATCTATGGTGTTTATTGTTTTATTATAAAATAAGATAGCCAGGATCACAACCACAGTTGACGTTGCACAGGCATTACGCCTGCATAGGCTGTTTTTCCAAACGAGTTGATAGACGTGGCGTGGCTCTTAGTAGAATACCTGATTGCCAGCTAAAATGCTTGGGTTCGATTCCTGATGGGATCCTAATTAATATTTGCATTCGAAGCGTGAACGCTGCCGATGTCGGTTTTTCTGAACGTTCTCGCATTTAAATTACCAATGTCTGTTCTCGCCGTTTCTGGGTAGATATAAACTGTTGATCACCTGTATAGAAACTGCCTATCACCAAACGGGTATGTGCCACACGTGTCTGGAGAAAAGGGTTTGACGACGTACGCGACAGGATTTTCACGTTAGTCATGCCATGACCCAACCGTCATATTCATCAAATCCCCTTACCCTCCCATGCCAATTTTGGTCTACACGAAGTTAAAGAGGCGGTCACGAGAGCATCCAGACGTAGGTGGCTAGATAGATAGATAGATAGATAGATAGATAGATAGATAGATAGATAGATAGATAGATAGATAGATAGATAGATAGATAGATAGATAGATAGATAGATAGATAGATAGATAGATAGATAGATAGATAGATAGATAGATAGAATCGTAGATAGAAACGCTCAAAGTGCCTAAGGTTCGCTAAGAAATGCTTCGCATTTAGTACCCCTTCTACGGTGGTATTATCCGGCTACTAAATTTCTTTGATGTGCGTGAGCCGCGTTCAAGTAATTACGTTCTTTCAGTTGACTTGCATCGTTTGCGCAGTCGAAAAAGAATATCTCATTCGAGTTAATATGAGAAATAGTTTCTTTTTGCATAGAATAAAGTCCGCACACTATCATGAGCTTAATCTCGAGGGCCGGCTAAATGCTTGCTGGACCAGTAATTTTTTAGAGAATCAGTGTTTTATCGAACACATTGGCCCCATATAAAACATCTACAATTTGAAGCAACGTCACCTGCCTAAACCAGAATCTTATTTTACACTGGCTGAAAGCTTCCAAGCTTCAATGGAGACTACAGATAACTTGCGCTGTGCTTTCTTCGTTTCTTTATTTGTCGGCTTGACACGGTTTCAAAGCACCGTCACTCTACAAGCGTATTTCATGGCAATTGGCGCTGTTAACGGCCGCTTTTTCAGAATTGCGAGCATAATATCCACACCTGGCCCTAAATTTATCAAGCATTAGAAATAAATGTCCCATTTAGTTCCCTCATAGGATATCAAAATTGTTTATCACAACTGTTCAATAGAACATTTAGTTCACTCATGATATATGAAAATTGTTTATCACAGCTGCTCTATAGAACATAAAATAACCGAGAAAAGAAAGATTCAGTGATTGGGAAAAGGTCGTGCCTAATTACGTCAAGAAGTCTTAAAACCTCAAATAACATTGCAATTTCTTCAGTGGAATAATTGAAGGTTATTTTTGCACTGCCACCAAGTTAACTTTACCTTATAGTGTAACGTAGGCTAAAATTATCTCGGGAGAGTGGAAGATGTAGCCATATGGCACTAAGGAATGACATTGTTTCGTAACTCTGTAGCTCTTGTTTACGCACATAATCAGCACAGAAGCCAGGCCCGTAGCCAGTAATTTTTTTTCGGGGAGGAGGGGCACTTGCTGAAAACCTTGACTATTTGAGAAAAACACCTATTTTCATTATTTAATTTTGGTAAAAACCCCTACTCCACCAAAATTTCGGGGGGGGGGGGGTAGCCGCTCCCCCCCTGGCTATCGGCCTGATAGAGGTAACACTGTTGTCCACCTCGTCCACATTTTTCTAGCTAGGTTTGTTATACGCGGCTATTCTGGTTGAACGACGGTCGTGTGTTAATCTCGCGCCGCGTAGAGAACTTACTCATTTGATTTCGTTAGGTGGCCATTAAGAGGAGCACTGGGGCTTGATAACGCTGTACTTTGAGGAAATTGGATAATAGTATACGCTCTAGTACAAAATATCTGTAGTAGCAACAAAAATGTCCTGTTTCAAACATACCACGAGAAGTCTACCAAAGGACACATTCCTTGAAGAAGTAAGCCATCTTAACAAACTCTGTTGCCCTGGGGTAATATATACAGAAAGCTTTTGTCATACTACTTGAGAAAATTTTAATAACAGATTAATTCCTAAGACCGTATGTAATCAGCCTATGTATTAAACATTGCATGCTTATCATACATAACGTGCCTCTTAAATAAGCAAACAGAGAACGAAGCCGAGGGAGGCATCGCGGACATTTTTTTGTATTTTTAACGGTATATTGTAGTAATTGTAACGTAAAGGAAAACTAATCAAACTGGATGCAAAATCAACCTGCCGCCGGTAAGGGCCAAACCCACAACCTTAGGATAACGCGGCCTACGCTCGACCAATTGAGCTACAGCGGCGGTCACTTTTCCATCCACTTTATTGGGTACTTCTGTTTGCGTAATCATAGAAGTGTTAGCCAGCGCCACTTGTAGTCATGGCGGCGAGTGCTGAACACTCTTTCTGCCAGCTGGCGTTATTCGCTTCACGAACAGACAGCTGACTAATAAGCTCTCATTGTTTGCGAAGGTGTTAAACCTTCGCAAACAATGAGAGCTTATTAGTCAGTGCCTAGTGAGATCCGTGAAGCTAACCTTGTAGGGAACCGTCGGACACAATAGCCTCACGGAGGAGGGACTTGTCACAACTCTAACGGAAGTTGAGAACGTGCTGAATTCCAGGCCAGATAGGTACGTGTACATTGATATCATCATCATCATCATCATCATCATCATTACGAGCGGTAGAGATGCTCGAGATCCCCATTCGGCCTTGCCTGTATAGCAACAGGTCGAGGATGAGGGCATTACTACCCTTAAGTTTTCAACCGAAGGTGTTTATCTCTTCACATACAGTTACAATTAAAACACACTCACCGAAAAAGAACTGCTTCTGCACGAGAAAGAAAATGGTATACCAGGATAACGCGCACTGGTTTATCAAAAAACTCTGAAGGCTATTTCAAGGGCGGTCATCGGGGCCAGCCTTTATTGCGATGGCAGTTATAGGAGCGCTCAAGCCCTTATTTTTGCCGTCGCCGTCATGTTCCGTATTGTATCCAAATCATTAACATCGCGCGCGTGTTGTATGTTTATTGCACCAGTGAAAGCGTGCTAGCGCTGCCGCCAGTCACGGCTCAAGCGGAGATGAGGCGTTCTAGCCCTCTCCGTCGCGCAAAGGCGCTTATGAAGGGATGCCGGAAGGGGGGCTACGTCACTCCTGCAGGCAAACATTGATCAAGTGGGCTTGGTCGCACGTCGTCCCGCGCGCGCTATCTAGACAGAGATCAGCAAGCGGCTCGTACGTCATTTGTGCTCCCAGCGCTTACTTAGCGTTCAAGCATTGTAAAGCACGCAGGTAGCTTGGATGGCTGGAGCGGCCGTGTTCCCTTACGCCTGCACGTTTTATAGCTGCGCTAGATCGGATCTTGAAGAAATTATCTGCTAGCCTCACTACGTGTAACACTCCGATTTTTGCCATCCCATTCATTAGTTCGCTCTTGCGCGAAAGTGCACATTTTATAAAGATTTAAAGACAGCATAGACGAGTGAAGTAAGGGTATTATGATTTATAGATTGCAATTTATATTCTACGTGCACCTAATTGGCAAATATATGAACAGAAGCTGCCACATGCATGCATTTTCATCAATCACCGAAGTCAAAAAGTAGCACGATTCCATCATTGATAATTGAGAAGTCAGAAG
Source organism: Rhipicephalus sanguineus (assembly GCF_013339695.2). Taxonomy (NCBI): domain Eukaryota; kingdom Metazoa; phylum Arthropoda; class Arachnida; order Ixodida; family Ixodidae; genus Rhipicephalus; species Rhipicephalus sanguineus. Next base: position 172,460,698 of record NC_051179.1, on the reverse strand, counting down.
CCCTATACAACAACAACGCGTCGACATTGAGAGTATGTAATGCGCTTTTCATTCTCTCAAAGCGCACCCGAAGGCTTCTTCAGCACTGATGCGCACGCTTCAGCACTGCCCACCTGCGCAGGCTGCGCTCACTAAAGCGCGCTTTGCCCCAGCATGCGTCACATCAGCAAGGCGCACGCGAGCGACTTGCCCAGCTGTCTGTGCTGGGCGCGTCACTCGCGTGACATATACGAGGGTGGTCCGATAAGTACTTAGCCTGCAAAAGAAAAGCGAAAATTTTGGAATGGTGTCCATTTAGTTCTCAACATAGTCCCCTTTCAACTCTATACACTTGACTCAGCAATCCTCCAACTTCTTGATCCCGTCAGGAAAATACGTTTTCTCCTGAGCTGCAAAGTAGGCTTCTGGGGCGGCGATAACTTCTTCATTCGACTCAAATTTTTGTCCGGCGAGTGTCTTCTTCAAGTTGGGAAACAAGAAGAAATCACTCGGGGCCAATCTGGAGAATAGGGTGGATGGGGCACCACTTCGTAGCCCAGTTCGACCAACTTGGCCGTGGCGACGGCGCATGTGTGAGCTGCCGCGTTGTCATGGTGGAAGAGCACCTTTTTCTTCACCGAATGTGGCCGTTTTATTTTTGCAATTCGGCGTCGAATCGGCCCAGTAATTCGGCGTAGTAGGGTCCTGTCACCGTTTTGCCCTTCTCAGCGTAGTCGATGATCACACCTTGAGAATCCCAGAAAGTGGCGGCCATCACCTCTCCGGCCGATGCGACAGTCTTCGCCTTCTTCGGAGCAGGTTCTCCGGGTGCAGTCCACTGTTTCGACTGTTCTTTGGTCTCTGGCGTGTACCAGTGGATCCATGTTTCGTCGACGGTCACAAAACAACGCAGGAACTCCTTCGGATTACACTTAAACAGCTTCAAACACTGCTCCGAAGTGGTCTCACGGACGCGCTTGTTGTCCGGAGTGAGCAAACGCGGCACCCATCGCGCCGTCAGCTTTCTCATGCCCAAAATTTCATGCAGGATATGACCCACGCGGTCTTTTGAGATGCCTACTGCCTCAGCTATCTCGCGCACCTTCAGTAGGCGGTCTGCCAATACGAGGTCGTGGAGTTTTGCCACGTTATCGGCCGTGGTATCCGTTTGCGGGGCCCCAGGGCGAGGATCATCAAAAACAGACGTGCGACCATGTTTAAACTCGTTGAACCAATTTTTGACAGTTGCCATCGAAGGAGAAGACTCACCGTAGACGGCATCCAGTTGCTCTGATTTCGCTGCGCTATTTCTCTTCCAAAAACAAGAATCGAAACACCGACCGATATTGCTCTTTTCCCATTTTTAACGGACACACGAAAATCACCTGCTTCCTCAAGCGGCCAAAACAAAACCGCGAGCCCGATTCGACTGGACCTTTGCATATGTCCCTCTAAGAGAGAGATACTCAACGTCAGTATATGTCTCGTGCGATAGCGTCGCGCTCTCGCGGTGAGGCTAAGTACTTATCGGACCACCCTCGTAAGCCCGGCATATTCAGACTTGAAAGTTGCAGAAGCCAGCGAGATATCTTTGATGCCATTCGGCAAAGAATTGAATTATGTGTGTGTGTCATCAATGTTAATTAGTGAATGAAAGCGTGGGACGTTCCTACGGAGAAAGCTAGAGTACACTACACTCTTATTCAAGTACCGTATAACGTCCGGCACATAAACGGCCCATTTTTATTCCACCACAACGTACTGCATATAAGCGGCCCTTCAATCGCCATTAAGCGTGACAAATTCTGCGGTGACGGATTGGGCCCGCTATATGCGGCCGCGAGCGGTCGCAACGCTTATATGGAGCCCGAGGCGGAAATGGCTCGAGCGGACGCAACGCTTATATGGGGCCCGACGCGAAAGGCGGACGCAACGCTTATATACAGAGCCCCGCCTCCCTGACCTTCGCCTGTGTGAAAAGCCACAAATACGTTTTATTTTTAATAAAAATTATGGCCTGTAGCATATCACGACACTGCTGCCACCTACATTCTTTTTGGTTTAGACTGTAAGCTAACAGTTGCAACAGGTCTCGTACTGCCGGAGCACCACCAGCTTCCCGTGAACACATGTGTGCCGCGCTTACATGTTTATCGTGTATTGTGTGCGTTTATTGCGTGCTTATCGTACGCGACATTCGTCGACTGGGCATTTCCCGCGTGTTGGGGCGTTCTCCTGCCTTGATCCAGTAGCGGATGATGGTCGTTGTTCGTTGCCACTCAACACAGCCTCACGGGACGCACAGCTTTGTGTCCGCGCTCAAAAGTGCTTTCTTGCTTCGTTCATCGATTACTCACGTTGATCGAGTGATCGAGTGTACTTCCGAAGACAATCCGCGTCCGAGTGTTTTGACAAGCGGCGACCGCGGTTCCACAGGAGCGGAAGCTTGAGCCTTTTGACGAGCGACTGTGCCAAACTTGGGTAAGTTGAAGAAGGTCGCTGAACTACGTAACTTTGTTACTTCATTGCATGACAACTGTTTGCAGTAACCGTCGTGTTGGCACAGCGAGGATGATCAACAGATACCCGATAGGCAGGTATGTTTTGTGCTTTGGGTGCTCTTATATACACCACCATAAATGACATGTTTGAAGGATGCGCATTGCGCTACGCAATCTTATGCTTCGATCATGCAGGCCTCGTGTCGTTGTGCTGTTATTCCTTGACTGTTTACTGTACGAGGTCATCGCTTGAGAGTGTTTCTAGAATCCCTTGTCGCCGTTAGAAAGTGTGTGCTTTTAAACACATGGGGTCGTCCCATAATGTTTTCACTGTGGTGATGCGAGAGTTCACCAAACTCGGCAATAACACGCAAAATTATCACAAGACTGGGGACGTGATACAGGGGCGTAGCCAAGGGGTGTGTTGGGGGGTTCAACCCCCCCCCCCCCGAAATTTTTCAGTTTTGCTTGCGTATATAGGCACGCACACATACAAACGCACGCACGAACATACATAAAGTATGGTTGACCCCCCCCACCCGAAAAAAATTTCTGGCTACGCCCCTGACGTGATAGCAAAACACACAGCCCTGACACGCGCACACGATGATGGATATGTTTTCGTGGTTGCGTCCCCGAGCTTTTCGCCAGAAATCCATGCAGTTGTTTTGTGGTTAGGATTTTAACCTAGCTGCCTCATAAATGTTTTAAAGGAGCTCACTCGAAGTAATGTATTTGAGTGAATTACGTTACGTACTGGTACTAAGTGCACACTCCAACAAATGCGTACTTAATGTGAAGAAGCACATGTTTATATCAAATAGTGTTAGTAGACGAATATGTCAATTCAATTAGGTTAATTAAGCTAACACATGCTACTCTTTGTTTCAATATTGTGTGTTTGAGAAAATATGCGTGAGCTCGTGTTCTGCCATTATATATTTTTTCTTAGCATCTTTAAGCACACGAGGTTCTCTATCACAAATAACTTAGATTGTGCTCATGTTGCGAGAATGTTGCTTTATTGTGTGGTGCTTTAAGTTATTGTATTTTCACGCTTTTTTTTTACTTAGCATAGTACCAATATTGCTCTCTTACTTAAATGCATAACCAAGGTTTAGTATGCAGTGATTTAGGGTTTATTGAGCTTTGTAAGGTCATAAATTAAAAGAAAAAGATCTCAATTCTCATATATGTTTCCAGAAGTTCACAGAAAGTTGGAAAATATTATCGGTTTTGTGAAGGCCTTACATAACTTAAAATGAAATCAAATTGACAGCTCAACTCTACAAGACAAACTACACGGGAATTCGCTTTAGAGAACCAAAAGTTTGTTCCCTGAATGGCTTACATTCATGATGCAATACAATATGCATGGCTCATTCCCACCTCACACCAAGTGCACATAGACCACGCACACTCTTTCATTTTTTTTATATTTCGATAAAAGTGTGCATATCGTTATTTTCATGTGGATCGCCCATAGGGCTATGTGCATATTTCGGGTATTCCTTACAGTCTTGGGCAATAACTAGTTACTAGTAACGCATTACCGGTAACTAGTTACTTTTTTCGGTAACTTGTAACTGTAACTAGTTACTTTTAATTTATAGGAACTTGTAACGGTAACACTGTTACTTTTTTACAGAGTAACTGTAATGGGAAATACCGTTACAGTTACTTTCCCATATCCTCTCCACCTTTCATCTTTCCACAGCACGGCTCCCCTAGCAATTTAGGGGTGGAGGTCGCTTAGAGAATTATCTACCCTGCAGAAGACCGAGGTCAGCAGTCAGTCTTTAACACAACTTAAGTTTACTTGTAAACTACATGTCGTAAGTCAATCATGTTGGAACTGAACAACTTGCTAAATTCAAGTAGTTTTTTTTTTTTCCGGCGTATATATATCCTTTTTGTCACTTGAGCTTCTAGCTCGGTTCTTGGTGTACCGGTGGAACATCACGACGCCAAGTTTATATTCTCCCTCGTCCGAGGCTGCGCAATAATCGTGTTTGACTGACGGCTAGAAAGCAGCAGAGCGCGAAATGGTTGAGAGGCACAAATACCGTGAACTAAGTAATTTTTCAAAACCTCTTTGAAACTAATTGTAAAAGGTTTACTCCAACTTAATAGAACAATTATTAACAAAATCACATGGACGTTTTGCCTCCTATGCATGTGACATCCTCAGTATACACTGGCAACAAGAAAAAGAAAAGGAAAGAAAGAAAAAAATTTGCGCAGATCGACCAGTGTCCCATACGTCCGTGTAAACCAGTAGGGGAATGTGGTTGTTGCATGTTATAGTCGGATACAACTTTAGAAGTCAGCGGCATTTTCTCCTCAAAGGCAGATGAACATAAGCCTGCACCAATGGGCGCGCACTCGGGACGGACATCATGAGCGGGATGGCGGTGGCTTCGCCTTTGGAGAACATCGGCGCGTGCATGAGCGGGACTATTTCTTTTCTTTAGTCTCTCCTGACTTCTTAAGGTGTATCCGACTATAGTTACTATATATGCTACGACATGGCTCCTAAAGGTGCCATATACAGTAACTATATTGCAAGCCGACGCGTTGCAGCGAATGAACCGCGATTCCAGGAGTTCCTTCCCCTCACCTTCGTTCATGAGCCAGCGTCGTCACAGTGTTTACGTCAAAGCTATGCCCTGTTCTCCGGAAGTGTTAAACAAGCTCCATCTTAGAATGCGTTGCATGAGTTGCTTTAACAACATCCCGTTTGCCTTCTTTAAGCCTCGTTGATTCTTTCCTTCCCATTTCGCCGATGCAAGTCGCGTCGCAATGCCCGCATCGGGCTTGTATATCACCCTACTCTGATCGTCTGCAGGTGTGCAATCTTTGGGTTTCGCGAACACATGCCCCAGAGTATAACGGGACTTAGAAACGGTTTGTATGCCCAGCGGACGCAAAGCTAACCGAACAGGGTCTGATACACCTTGAACATATATATGGAACAGACACAATGGACGTCGTCTTCATTCGTCACACACTCTCCGTTGCTATTTGCATGCGCTTCTGGGTGTCGTTAATAAACACCCTATGATACTGCTGTCGTTCTAGTGCATCAACCGCATTTTCCATTTTGAGTATCAGAGGACATTTGTTATTATTATTTGCAAATAAATTCCCTTTTTCACCAACGGTGCATGAACAACAAAATTGATGCAACAAAATGAGGTGTACACAACAAATGCTTGTGTTTGGCCCCCTATTAGGTTTACTTCGTCTAGGGTTTTACCACGTGCAATTTTGACTGCCCGCATGCCTTCATACATATTTAATAAATGAATTCTATCGTTTGGTTTGTAATCTATTATTTATTTTATACAGTAACGGAAAAGTAGCGACGTTACTTCGTCACAGTAACTGCAACAAAGTAACGACGTTACTTGTCACAGTAAGTGTAACTGTAACAGGTTACTTTTGGAAACTCTGTAACTGTAACTGTAACAGTTACTTTAACAGAGCCACTGACTTCACCCATCAAGCACGTGTTTTTCAGACACCCCTCTCAATATCACTTAAATTCCACATGTGGGCTTTGCTTTTAAAAGTACGCCGCCCGCTTTCCCCGCCTGTAGTTGCCTTACCCACCATCTTCTGCAGCCCTTTGTGAGGGCTAGACGTGCCGCCCTTCTGCAGCCTTTCCAAGTGGCTTTCATACTCCACTCTTTTTTTTTGCCTTTGACGGCTCTCGCTCAGTAGACCCCCCCCCCCCTTTTCCATTTTTTTTCTTTTTTTCTCTCCTTTTTCTTGCTTTTTTTTTTCCTTCTTTGCAGCTCCCCTTACTTCTGAGATGAGAGGCCTGAGCGCCGTTGCAAACTTTCTTGAAATGATGTGGCAAGGGCTACACTCCTCTCTCTAGTTTTCTCTTTCCAGGCAGCAGTTACCAACAGCGACAAGCACCACCGCTAGACATGACGTCAACACTAACCCTTTAAAACTAACACGCCAAGGATGACAAGGTGCCTTCGATAAAGATAGGTCCCCCTATGGAAACGTCGGCCAGCCTGTCTGAGGCACTTTCTCCTGTTTGAAACCTATCCCACTTTTTTGGCTTAGGTAACTGTAACACTGTTACATTTTACTGGTAACGTGCCCATGACTGATTGCTTACTGTGTACATGTGTGAATGTTGAACACGCAATGGCACTCTTTCAATAGTCTGCAAGTGGCTGGTCCACTAATACCTGTTCTTATTGCACCCTGATCCCTTCATTCAAGGATCGATCTCTTTAATATATGAATATAGACTTGCCTGAGGACATGTTTGGTACTCACTATCTGTGTGTGGTTGGGTTTGTCTTGAGTGAAAATCAACATTTCCTTGTGGTATCTATTATGCATGTATCAGCGATGAGAGCTGTTCATGGCACCGACACAGAGGACAGATTGCAGTACAAGATAGGAGCATACTTCCTGCAAGCCCGGGCAAGCCATAATGAGTGGTAGGCATTTCCTTTTCATCACTAGATTGCGACAGTTTGGACACATAGCACCTATAGACCTTATGCAAAATCTGCTGCCATCTAGCGGCCGCTGTGTGCATTTCCGCCATGTTGAAGGCTAAGCGCGCTCCGCATGTAGAGCAAGGAGCGTACATATCAACGTGTGGCGGCTGATAAGAACGAAAATGCCAACATATTTTCGAGTGCTGTGTTGCTGAGATTGAGGAAATTGGGATGCTGAAAGAAGGTTTGCAGGAACCAAGCCTCCATGTTAGTACATTTCCTCGTGGCCGACGAGAATCAGCAGATCGTTCCGTTGCTTCGGTTACTGCTTACGACTAACGCCGTGTTTCCGTTCGCCGTTAATATATGTGGTATGTGACAGCATCGGCACTCATCAGAGAACACTCTTTCATGTCATGCCAGAACAAGAAAGTTTTCGCACCGTGTGCCTTGCTGCAGGCACAAACCCGCTTCGTGTACGAGCTTCAAAGCTGCATCGCGGCTACTCGCGCATGCCTGCGCTGCTGTTGATATTAGCTTGTTTATTAAATTGCGATAACAATTACATGTTAGACAGATAGCTCGTGCGCGTCATTGATTTGCAGCGGACGGACCGATTGTGCTGGAGCGTGTTGTTTGTAGTTTGTTTTCGATGGTGGAGTTTAACAAGGTAGCGTCTGGTGGGATGCTTTGCGTGCGTATTTCTTCACTATGCGTATTTTTCAAGCATTTCATGTGGTATCACTGCCAGGTTCAGACGGGTTGCCCGGATGTCCTGACCGCCCCCACCCCTTACTTCTTTTTGTTTAACTTATACCCCAGGAAGAGCAAATCAGGTTCTCCCAAAAGCTGATCCCCCCTTCGGAAAAATCCTCTGTACACTCCAGTTTGCTATGAAATGTTAACAGGTGCTTCAAGTGCGCGGTACTTTTCTTATGAAACTAAATAAAATGCTGTTCCGGGAAATGTGCTACATTCTACCGTGGGTGCGCTACCACTGGTTACGCGCTCAGGCGGTTTCAGTCGGCGAAGCAAAACTGCCTTGCCGCAACGGGTTTAAATTGTAAAGCACCAGTAGGCCCCTAAAGCGACAATGTGAACACGAATATTCTTGGCGTTTCCTGTTATATAGGATCACATATCGGAAGGATATTCAATAAAATACCAGCTGATCGGCATCTACTTCTAGGAGACACTACACTTTTCATGTTCACTTTCCACGTGCATGAGATGCGCAATTTTCTGCATTTTAATCGCACGGTAATTCTGTACATAACATAGGTCGGATGACTACAACAGCGAAATAATATTATTTCAAAGATAAAAGAGGACAACGTTTTATTTAAAATTAGATGGACACTACGTCGGCTCGACATAGGCTGTCCCTCATGAAATATGCTTTCAATTGGGTCAACTGCACTTTCTTACCGTCATCGCTGCGCCTAGCCGCGCTAAATAAAGCCTCTTCCCAACCATCCTACATTATACAAGCATGATATTCAGATAGCTAACAACGCTTTATTCGCTACACTGAAAACAGACAGGCCAATTTGTAACCTAGCGCAGAGCTTCATTATCGACGACGGACAGGCCTGCACGTGACTCGCAGTGTCAAACTTGCACCTTCTTCTCGCTGTGAGGCGGTTCTTTACACGTAATAACCGTCAACGTAAAAACTAGGAAATGCCGGTAACGTGTACAGGCCCGCCTGACATTTTTATGCCCTGATTGCCGACTACCAAAGCGGATACAAGCAAGAAGTGATAGCGGCGACAGCAATAGAATTCGGGCACAAGCCTCCAACATGGCGCCGAATCGTTAGCTTCGTCAAACCTCCAACAGATGGCAGCAATTTTGCATAAGGTCTATTGATATACAGGATATACTGGCCTTTAGCTTAGGAGTGAGAAACGTACCTTCTGCACTTCAGTGCAATGCATATTATTTAGTTTGCATTCCTTGAACATGGAACGTCGAATAGTTTGTATTGTTGAGCTTGTAATCTTTGAACATGGGATGTCGCCAGAGCCAACGTTTTGAAACTTGGAGTTGTCTTCATAAGGGAGCAACTGTTAATTCTTGATGTTGCCATCTTGATGAAGGCAAGTCTACTCGTACAAGAGTTGGCTGCAGTGACATACCGTTTGAAGATTTTTTTCGTCTCTTCAAGCCTCCTCCATCTTCCATCGAACATCTGTGATGTTTGTGCTGCCATGAAACTGTGGTGAAACTGTGTGGTGCTGCCATGAAAAAAAAATGGGGCGTGCGCAGGCACAGCACCATCGAAGAAAAATAATTATTTCTTTGTTAAAGATAGTGAAGGCACACTAATGCAATCTCAGCCAAGATTATTAATAGTTGCCGACTCAATTTTAATGTAGTAGTTTCGTTGCTGTGCATACGCACGATGAAACTCTCATCAAAAAGTGGGAAGCAACCACACATGCTCCAGTGTTCAGCTAACCAGTCATCACTGCCTTTCTTTATGTTTCAGTCTTCCTGAGCCTTTCTTGATACACTGCCCATTTGCCCCACATAATGCTTATCCCATCATCTGATAAACGATGCCTTCTTTGCAGAGCACATAATGTGTCCTGTGATTCCTATTGCAGCCAAGTGAGTGTCTGGGTTGCAACCTTTTCATAGTTTAGCACGCTTATTTGAGGCCGTGAACACTATGCTGATGATTGCCCGACCACCAACCGTTCTTATATTGTCGGATATCCCGTGCAGGTATGACATAGTGGCAAACATATTTGGCCATCACGATTAGCCATTTCTTTGGCCTGGCAGCTGGAAGGTGTTTGTTTAGTAGGGCTTCTGCAGCCAATACAGCAAGGGGAGCAGGATATCCTGCTTGCATCCAGCGAGTTCTTGAAATCAAGCCTCGTCCACAAGAAATAGGAACATGATTATTTAGTACAATATGCAAGCACATAAGTTTTTAAATGTTTTAGATATGAGGATGACTGCGTCTTTCTTTATTAAATACCACAAAGGTTCTTTCGAATCTGAAGCCACTAACATATTAACACTGGCACATGATTACTAACACCCACTGGTGCTTACCCACGAGCATCCGGGCATGGATTGTACCATATCAGGTTCCTGAATGTACAATTTCATTTGCATAAAAAGTGCATGAGCTAGTTATACGAACTGATGGGAAACAAGCCATTGCTGCCTCTTAGTTTCTCCCACTCAATAATGGTAGAAAGGTGCATTGTCTGACACTGCTTGGACAGTGGCGTAGCGAGGGGGTAGCAGACCGGGCCCATGCCCCCACTCGCCCTCTTCCCCGAAATGAATTTCTGCCTATGCCACTGTAGCTCGCTAACGCAGTAAAATTTCTGTTCCTATTACTTGTGGACAAGCCTTAATTTCCAAAGAACTCCCCTGACACAAGCAGGATATCCTGTTTCACCTTGCTGTATCGTTTGCATATGCCCTACCCAGAAAACCACCTTCCAGTTGCCAAGCCAAAAAAAAAAAGGCCAAATCTTGATGGCCGAAAAATGTTTGCCACGATGCCAATCTGCACGGAATATTCAACAATATAGAAACTGTTGGTGCTCGGAATCATCAGCATAATGTTCATGGCCTCAAATAAGCATGTTAAACTATGGAAAAGCAGCAACCCAGATACTCAGAGGAGAGGCTTGGCTGCAATAAGAATCACAGGACACGTTACGTGCCCTGCATATAAGGTACCGTTTATCAGATACTCCTATCATGGGGTAAGCATTATAGAGGGCAAATGGGGCAACATCTCAAGGAAGATTCAGGGAACATTGCAACAATGTAAAGAAACGCAGCGATTGCCTGTTTGCCAAACAGTAAAGAAACTATACACATTGATTATTGAGTCAGCAAGTATTCATAATCTTGGCCGAGATTGCGTTAGTGTGTCATTACACTACTTGTCAAAGAAATAACTATTTTCCTGGACGCAGCTGTGCCTGCGCATGTTGAAGTTTTCTTTTTAAATATAAATATGTGTGATCTGAGTCCAAAAAAACACTTAAAAGATAGCGCCTATCTGTGTCCCTTCTTGTCCTGTCTTCACTACTCTCTGCAATAAACGTAATGGTTAAAAGGGAGCCGTTCGGCGACCTAACAGCTGTCACTATTAGTGGGTTAGTAGGCCTTGAGGCGCTCCACGTTGACTATGTCGCGCCCTCGACGGCGCATGTCCAAAGCTGGTTTCGATGGGTTCGATCAGGTAGTTGACCGGTGATGTGCGCTCGATGACCCGGTAGGGGCCTTCGTATTTCGGCAGTAGTTTTGAAGAGAGGCCAGTTGCAGTGGTAGGGACCGAGAGCCATACGAGCGCTCCGGCGACTAACGTGGACTCAGAAGTGGTGGTGATGCCACCGTGAAGGCTCTTCTGCCGCTCTTGTTCGTGCGTTGTAAAGGTCTTTGCAAGCTTGCGACACTCTTCAGCAAGCCTGGCTGTGTCAGAAATAGGCGCACACTCAGATGGATCCGGCTTGTAGGGTAGTATCGTGTCAATGGTGTGCGACGGGTGCCTTCCGTACAACAGGAAGAAGGGTGAAAAACCAGTAGTGTTCTGAGGGGCGGTATTATAGGCGTAGGTGACGAAGGGCAGAATGGCATCCCAATTTGTGTGATCGGCGGCGACATACATTGAGAGCATGTCGCCGAGCGTGTGGTTAAAGTGTTCGGTTAGGCCATTCGTCTGCGGGTTGTAAGCAGTAGTTTTGCGGTGAACAGCATGGCACTCTTTGAGAATGGCTTCGACGACTTCCGACAAGAAGACACGGCCTCGATCGCTGAGCAGCTTCTAGGGTGGACTGTGACGCAGCATGAATCGGTGTAGCAGGAAGGAGGCAACATCGCACGCTGTAGCCGCTGTGAGGGCAGCGGTTTCGGCAGATCGCGTTAGATGGTCAACGGCGATGATGGCCCAACGGTTACCAGCCGAGGTCAGAGGAAGTGGTCCATACAAATCGATGCCCACGCGCCCACACGGATGGTTAGGGCAAGGTAATGGTTGTAGACCGACTGGTGACACGTGCGTTGAAGGGTTTTCGGTCGTTGGCAATCGAGGCAGGAGCGGACGAACTTCTGCACGTAACGGTACATCCCTCGCCAGAAGTATCGTTGTCGAATGCGGTGGTAAGTTTTGGATACCCCAGAGTGCGCGCATTGCGGATCAGAGTGGAAGGACTCACATATTTCAGCACGCAGACTTCGGGGTATCACAAATAGCCACTGGCGGCCGTTGGCGTTGTAATTGCGTCGGTGCAGTAGGTTGTCACGAATGGCGAAATTGTGGGCTTGACGACGCAACGGGCGAGAGTGGTTGGTGTTGCCGACGGATCAGTGAGCAAGTCTATCAGCGAGGTGATCCATTTATCCTTGCGCTGCTCGGTAGTGATGGTGTGAACGTCGATGGAAGAAACAGCAATGTGAGATACTGAGCAGGAGGCATTGGCGTCAGGCAAGGGGGAGCGCGAGAGGGCGTCGGCATCAGCATGCTGGCGTCCGTTGCGGTACAGCACGCGGATGTCGTAGTCTTGCAGGCAAAGTGCCCAGCGGGCGAGACGGCCCGAGGGATCCTTCAATGATGACAGCCAGCATAGTGCATGATGATCGGGACGACATCGACACATGGGCGACCATACAAATAATACAAAAATTTACTACTTTGAAAAATATTAGAGAAATACAAATGCATAGGTTCATTATTCACATAAAGGCCTCTTCATACAGCAAATATGAAACAAACAAGATGTTCACAGAAGTTAACCATAGCGTCCCAAATTTGACTAATTTTCACTAACGCAGCGTTTGTCGTGAATTTTTAAAAATGCATAATTTGCTCAGAATTCCATCAAATTATAAGAGCTATTTCTTCGTCACTTCTACTTATGCTAAATAGAAAGATATTTGTAAGGTATAGCTTCAGTAGCTGCCGCATGGTTGCGAATTTACAAAACGCACTCTTCCGTAAGATGGTCGTCGTCAA